>NC_061529.1:3700000-3965000 GCF_022379125.1 Scophthalmus maximus
AGGGGGGCAGGCAGAGTGGAGCTGGTTGAGGTTGTAACGTGGTTGGAGCTCAGGATTTCCCCCAGGAAAATGTCGGATGGTGGCTATAATTTACTGCAAAATCTTTTCCGACAAGAATTATCAGCAGATTTATTGATACTATAAAATAGCTGCAGCCCTAACTTGTCTTCAAAGTTCAGGGATTGGGGTCGACCCTGATGAAAGCCGCAAGCTGAGTCGCATTGGTTTCACATTAACGTGACAAGTGTTAGTAGAGGCAGTAAAACCACAACAGAGGAGGTTGATGTGTTGTCCACAGACATACAATTGATTTTAGAAAGATCAAACAATTGCTGGAAATTGTGGCCTGATCGCAGTTGTCCTGTTTAACCAGGTCATGCTTCCACATAAAAACCTCACAGGAGCTGACTGCGTGTCGACCAGCTTTTTTTTGCTCCCCTCATGCTTTTTGTTTGTTCCTCTCACGTCCTCACAGAATCACTCACTTGCTGTCGCGTCATCATTAGATTACTCATTTATAATTCTCAGGATCGGTTCAGTATTTTCTCTTGAGATAATGTGGGTGCAATTGAACCGTGATTGACCTCAAAATGGTAATTAATTAGGTTTATTAATCAAAAGTGCCGGCGCCCGGGGGTTGGACTCGTTTGAATCTTATTCCAGAGTTTAAGATCGTGGCCTTAGTTAAACTTCAGCCCAGTTCGCCACAGGACCAGTTTTGTCACAGTATCACTGATTCTCTCTCTCTCTCCCCTCTGCAGTACCTGGGACATGTGGAGGTGGAGGAGTCCAGGGGGATGCACATATGCGAGGATGCAGTGAAGCGGCTGAAGACGGTAGGTTTCACCGTACTTCCAGGAACGAGGCTTTCTAAATTCCCTCCTTCCTGTTCTCCCCGTTCTCTCTTTTATCCTTTCCCTCCGTTCATTTCCTTCTCTCCGAAACCACAATCCTACAGACTCTTTCCCCTAACATCTGTTTCATGGCAGCCCTCTTCCTTCTGTCCTTTCTTCTTCCTCAGTGGTTCGTCACTGTTTATTCCCGCCCAGGTTCCTTTGTATGTAGAGGCCCAGGGTGTGGCCGATTCTTACCATTTGTCAAGTGAGGGGGTCTCCACCCAGCATGACCTTCAGACAACCTCCAGGGGTGTCCGAGGTCTGCTCTGAAACGTCTCTACCTCTACATGCATACACACACACTCTCTCTCAGCCCGACCTGATAGGCCCGCCGGCATGTACTTCCTGCTGCAGCCAGATTCCAGTGGAGTTGCACAAAAAAGGAGCAAATTCCAGTTTGGGGAGCAGGGGGGGGGGGGGGGGGGGGGGGTGGTGACTGCGGAGCAATTGCTTTTCCATGCTGTCAGTTGTTTGCCATGGCCCCGCCCCGGTTATAAAGTCCTGTGTGTAGATAAGGCTGACGTTACTGTACGTCGATCAGAGCCCGTTCTGGAAGGATCAGCGTGTCACATCACAGAATTACAAAACTAGTGATTCGCTTTCAGTTTTCATTTTAATATTTCTCGCAGTCCAAATGAGGATTTCCCTCCCTGTTTCTCCTGTTATCAATAACCATACACTCGTCTGGCTTCATTAAACTGTGTTGCATGTTCCACTCAATGAGCTGTTGAAGTGTCCTCAAGCTGCCGAGAGTCGTTCTTTAGTTTGATTACGCTGAAGTGAACGTGCTCGAGACTAATTTCATATTTTATGGGAACAATTTAATGGAGAGTAAAGCATTTTTTTAATACCAGTTAAAATAGAACAACGCAATAAAACAGAAGGTTCATACACACAGATTAGAGAGCATGAACAACATGCAGACGCTTGCCGAAACCTGTTGTAGCATGTGTGCGTGGGAATTTTCACACACACACACAGAAATTCACAACCTCACACAGTGATGCAACGCACATTCGTAGCACACAGAAGCAAAACACACACACACACGCACACAACTGGGTTATGGCTCACAGGCAAATCTTTTGTTCACACAGAAGACCCCGAGAGACAGCAGACAAACGTACACACACACATACATGCTCTTACGGTTAATACACACATACATAAAAGCATAATAAATAAATACACACACACACACACACACACAGTACACACACTGGTGCTTGATTAGGTCACATGGTGTACACAGAGCCCGAGGCTGGCAGATCTTATTGAGTTACAGTCGTTTTAACAAGGTGAACAAAATGGAGCCAACTCAAAAGGAAGAGGGCAGGAGCTTCTTGACTGTCTGACCCCCCTCTCAACCATAATGACATTTCCTCCTCTTGACATTTTTTGCTCCTCGCTTCCTCGTCACCTTGTTTGTAAGCGAGAGCACAGGCACGATTGTATTGATCTGCTTTTTATTAGCGGGGTGCGGGAAATTAACGCTTTCATCCTTTTGTCAGCTGCTCTACAAAGCGTTGTCGAGGGGCTCGTCTTAGGGGACGTCTTAGGGGCTCGTCTTACAGGAAATGCCAGAAAACAAGCACCGTTTGGTTTGCAAACTGCACACTCTCAGGTGGCATCCATCCATTCATTCCAGTGAAAGGGACTTTGTCTGCGGCCTTGTCCCACACACTTAATACCCTGATGCCATCGCACCAGGGGGAGGGGAAAAAATAAGCTTTTCTAGGCTTTGGGAAAGTTCTACAAATTTTATTTTTTTTACAAACTTTCCATTATTTAAAAATTCATAATTCAGTAATATTAATATTCACTAGCATTCTGCATTGGAGCTGAGAGCAGTGGAGCAACAGAGGAGTTGTTCTGCTGCATTGCGTCGCTCTACACTTTCATTTCCATTTCTCTTTCCTTCATGAGAAAGTTTTGTAGTTTAGTTCATGCTGCACTTGTGTTGCTCTGAGGCCTGCTTCCAAAAGAATCATGCAATGATTTGGATTTAACAAAATGAGGTGTGAGTCGGGGGCTCTTAATGATGATTTGTATCACTGGCATTCACGTGTTTATTGGAAAAATGGGAGAGGGAACATGGCAGAACTTACTAGTATAAAATACGTCTTCCCCCTGATGCCAGTTATCCGTGTCACTCGCAGCAGCCTCGCTGTTCTCTTCTCTAACACATCATGCACAATTAGCAAGCTCCTGAGAGATCCCAGCTCACCCTCCCTGACTCTCTAATTAGCTAATCGTTGTAAGCTAACTGTTGCCAGGCAACAAATACAGTCCCTATCAGTGTTAACCAGTGTAAACTAATAATTACATTTGTCAGGAAACAGGCCCTCCTCACCTGTAGGAACCTAATGTCTCATGCGAAGAAAGAAAATGATGCGGTTTGCCTGAAAATCAGCTAACTTACATCAGCAGACGGCAGCAACACGATGTGGCAGATTCAGGCCTCGTGGTCTCGGGGCAGACAAGAGAGATGAAGAAGTGTGCGTGTGTGCGTGTGTGTGCGTGCGTGCGTGTGTGCGTGTGTGCGTGTGTGTGCGTGTGTGTGCGTGTGTGTGCGCGTGTGTGCGTGTGTGTGTGCGTGTGTGCGTGTGCGTGTGTGTGTGCGTGTGTGTGTGTGTGTGTGTGTGTGTGTGTGTGTGTGTGTGTGTGTGTGTGTGTGTGTGTGTGTGTGTGTGTGTGTGTGTGTGTGTGTGTGTGTGTGTGTGTGTGTGTGTGTGTGTGTGTGTGTGTGTGTGAGACAGCTTCAGCTCTGAGCCAACTCCATTGTTTTTCCCAGCAGCCTTTGAGAAAGTAATGAGAGTTCTCTCGCAGCCGACCTGTGACTCAGAGGGGAGGATGGAGGCGGGTGGAGGAGGAGGGAGGAGGCTGCATTGCGGCACCGTCAACCTTTCAAGCTGCCCCCCAATCTTTTTTGGGGGGGGGGGTTGTCATCATGATGTCACTTCCTGCTATTGCAGTTGGCCAGTGGCCCAGTGGTTGGAGGTGTATTCTGTGTTCTAGCAGCGGTGGAATGTTTTTAGCTGTTGCTCTGGAGCTCACAGTGACCGGTTTCCTCTGGGCAAGGCTCCCCGCCAAGATGCTGAGATGCTGAAAGAATTTCAATTGTATTTCTACATCAACACCCAGTAGGTTACATCACCGACACATGTACCCGAGTCCATCAGACTGTGTGTAACCCGGCGGTTTTATAGGATGCTTTCATTCAGACATGCACTGAAATCCGGCCCTGATGTTTTCCAGAGGGTCTGTATGTGAGAACCTAGAGTTGCTCCAGAAATGTTTCGGTACTTGCCGGCCCCCTTTCTGGGTGAGTCCATGTGATGAAAATCGACAGAAAGTTCCCAGCCAGTAGGTGTAGTATGACGACTGTAAACAAACTACCCATACGCCACAGAATGTTCCGGACAATCTCCTGCTACGTTCGTCATATGTGAATGGGCAAACTCTGGAAATTTGTCTGGACATTTTCTGGACCTCATGCCTGAAAACGGCTTCAGTCGGCCAATCAAGCACAGAAAAGAGGACGTTTTCCGGAAAAATGTTGAAAACCGCTCTAGTGTCACGCGGCATGTCAAAGTTGTACCGGATACCATTCCGCCCTCGCTAGAGGTATTTCCTGAGTAAATACCAAATGTGGGAAACTACAAAACAAAATCTTCCCTCTTCCCTGCGCATGTCCTGAACTCACAAAGAAAATAAACATTTGATTTTGAGCTCTGGGAATGTAAAAAATCATCTTCTTGGTTGGTGGTTGGAGATAATGCGACAAGCTGTCAGTGTCGGGTGAAGTAACAGGATGACGTGCGCTCTCTGTCGGAGTGGAGATATCTCTATCTGATGTCGTTAGGTGTGACTCGTTGCACAGAGTCGGCCTGTCACAGACGTTACAAAAGATGTGTGGTTTTATTGTTGCACATCCTGCTGCTGGTGGTTAGTGTTGATTCTGAGGGCAAACTTAGTGTCAGCTGTATCGCTAAAATGGTTTTGACTGTGTCTTTTTAAAATGAGTACGCACAGCTACACTTTTTAAAATCAATGTTGGTGATACACTTTTTGTTGTTGTCTTTTTAAGCAGGTTTTAATTGCAGAGAAACGCATCCAAACACTCCTCCCCCTCACACTAACTACCCTCCCACTCTACTTATAATAGCCCCATAGATATTTCAACACCCCTAACCACCTAGCTTACTAATACTGGCTGTGCAAGAGCTGCCATCATCTGCATGTTTGTATGGTTTCCAGAAACACACACACAAACAAACACTAGCACACAGGTTGTGCTTCGCTCACTCCAAATGAATCCACTGCTGGTTAACACGTTAAATCATGCATTAACATGGCGCCCTGAGAGACGTCTCCACCGCGCGGCTGTGTAACAGGAGCGGAGTGGCACTCCCTCTCACAGCTTTATGGGGAGGAGAGGAACAATCAAGGGAGCGAGGGAGGATTAGGACCAGGCTGGGCTCGGTCTGGTCGCGGTGTCTTTATGTGGGTTTGTGGCGACCTAAACTTGACCCCTGACTCTGGCTGACCCGGTGAACAGTCCCCGGGCTGGACTCAGAGGGCAAACTCCCCGTCTGTGGGAATCTTGTTGCCGTCTGCTGAACACCCATGGGGAGGACCACGTCTCGGTCTAGAGGAGAAAGAAAAGAATGGGATCGGGGGATTAGGGCTGCAATCTTTATCTTCTCAGTCCAGGCAGCCTGGTGCTGCTATGGAGTTGCAGACTTGTTGCTGTTGATTTCAAGTCACAGCAGAACTTGGTGGGGTGTCATTTCCTGGCTGCTGTCATGGTGGGCCGATGTGGTTTACTGTCTTCCAGTGTGGTAGTACTAACGGTGATCATCATCATCATCATACAATAACAACCACAGTATCATCACCCCATTAAAACATCTATCTGAGTGTGGAATCACGTGGAGCTTCCTGATCCCACTGACTCCAACTCCCTCACTTGCATAAACTGTAAATAAAGATGGACGACGCCGTCTCCACTTCCTCCCTTTGTAGAAAAAGTGCGCTGTCAGACTCAGCTGTCAATCATGACGATTCACCCCATTTTTATCGAATCAAATATTCTAGAACTCAGTGGATCGTATACCAACAGTCGCATTATCAGACCACCTTTAGCTCTGCTAGACCTGGATTTGTATTTGGATCTGCACCAAATTGCACATACATATAGATATCAGTCCCCTAATATACCAGTTGTTTTTTTCTTCATCAAGATCCATGAATTATTCCCTGGGAAATTGGTTACATTTAAAAAAAAAAAAATGCAAGCACAATGTTAAAGAAAGAGATTTGAAAAAAAAATCCTGGTTTTGCTCTTTTGCCCGGAACTGTGACATAACTTAACGGGGTCTTTCTTGGCCCATGTTACATCCTTTCACCAATTTTTGTGAAAATCCATTTGATAAAAAAAAATCCTGTTAATAAACAAACAAATTGACGAGTGAAAACATTGACGGAGGTAGTTGAAACCAAGCTTACCCAAAAAACAAACCCTTGAACGTAAATCAGCGTGACAAGAACTACCAAAAATGTCAGAAACATAGAATATTTATTATTTTTTAGTTTGGCTCATGTCCCATCCGCTAACATAGAGGAGGCGGGGTTTATGACCTTTATTGCAGACAGCCACCAGGGGGCCAATCAAAACTTTTGGGAGCCGTCGTGTCATCCATCTTCTTATACAGTCTATGCAAACTCACTCACTCACTCACTCACTCACTCACTCACTCACCCGCTCTCTCATAACCCAGTTTCACCTTCACCAGTTTCAGAAACCCCGTCAAATCGAATCCCCTCCCTTTAGGCTCCAGACAAAAGTTTAGCCTTCCCAGGTAACATTTTCATGCCTTGTTCCTCCCTCCGTCTCCTCCATCCCTGTCACCCAACACCTCCAGGACAGGAAATTCTTCAAAGGATTCTTTGCAAAAGTAAGTTATTGCTGTGTGTGTGTGTGTGTGTGTGTGTGTGTGTGTGTGTGTGTGTGTGTGTGTGTGTGTGTGTGTGTGTGTGTGTGTGTGTGTGTGTGTGTGTGTGTGTGTGTGTGTGTGTGTGTGTGTGTGTGTGTGTGTGTGTGTGTGTGGGTTTTGTTTTCGTGTTAACAGGTGTGTCTTCTCTCCCTTCAGCCTTTCTTCCACTAAACCAGGAATGGAACAATGAACAGCCTGTGTGAATGAAATTTTTTTTTTTGTACACACACACACACACACACACACTAACACACTCTTTTGTTGTTTTTGTAACTCTTGTCGTGTCGGGCCACCACTGTCGACTGCATCAGTGCACCAGATCTCAAACCCATCCTTTTGTCTCTTTTGATTACATTTTGGGTGCGAAATGTGAATGACGCAGCTCTCAGAAAAAACAACAACTCCTGATCAGTGTCTTTCTCTTTTGTCTCTTACCTGGTGCTTTTCCTTCATTTGCAGGTGTGTTGTTTGTGTGCGCGTGTGCGTGTGTGTTGAATTTGTACCAAAGATTGGTACAAAGGGAGCTAATCTTTGGGGGATATGGAAAGACTGGAGAAGTGTCTGACTCGTTCCCGTTTCCTTTTTTTTGTGTGTTTGCAGGCCGGGAAGAAGGCGGTGCGGGCCGTGTTATGGGTGTCGGCAGATGGTCTCCGCGTTGTAGACGACAAAACAAAGGTAATAAGTCCCCTCGGTCCTCCGTGGCAGGCTCGATCAGAAAGAAAGGCGCTGCCAGAGGAAGTGCATGTGGTCTTTAGCAGCATTAAAAAGCTGGGCGCTGCCGAGCAGCGGCAGGTAATGATGGTTGTGAAGCTGCTGTACGTCTGGTCTAGTGACCTCCTGAAGGCCCTTTTGGAAATGTGTGCGCGTTGCACCTGAAGGAGAAGGTTTGAGCTGAGCAAAACAGTATGACATTCAAGCTCACAGCGATCCCTGCTGGAAAGCAGCTGTACTGCATCCAACCTTGTACTGTAAAAATGTTCAGAGCACCTGAGTGTTTGAACATTTCATTACAACTGTAGGTTATGAAAAGGAAGAATTCAAAACAACAATGAAAAGATAAAGTGACCATTGTGTTTTCTAGATTTACAAACTGTAGCTGTTAAAGTTTTATTAACTGGGTTTCTGTTTACATATTTCTCTCCTTTGTTGTTTTGTTTTTTTTGATTTTATGGTCAAGGCTATGTTATTGAGCTAGTGTTATTTAAAAAAAAAAGATAAGATATGCCTTTATTTGTTTTACTAGCAAAATAGAAGCATGGGGGGGTGGTAATAAATAAGTTAACAAAAATCTGTTGTGAATATGAAAGAAATGAGATTCAACAAGAGAATGGCTACCAAGCTCTGCCAAACCAGGAAACATATGTAAAATTAGATTACTTATATACATATGTGAAATTTTATATTTGAAACATAGTGATTATCAATCATCAGATTGTTTTCCCCATTTGATCTGTAGTTTGTGAAAAGATAATGTTAAAAAGTCCAGGAACATCTGTTCTATTATTTATTTGTATTTATCTATGATCTATTAAAATCAATGGATAAGTCCAGTCTTTTTGGACGTGAGGGTCAGTGGGTTGTGGTGATGTTCAGGTGCAGACTGATGCCTCTGAAGCTGATAGTAGTTCAGTATTATTCGAGGACCCTTGTAGCCAAACCTCCTCACTGAAGTGCTCTTCACTGTGCAGTCCATCATCCCACATTGTAAACTAACTCCAGTGAGAGTCACTTAAACCTTACAGTAGTTTTTAAAACTGATGATAAGGAGGTAATAATAACTCATCCTTTTCCCCCCCAGGACCTGATTCTAGACCAGACAATAGAGAAGGTGTCGTTCTGTGCTCCGGACCGGAACTTTGAGAGGGCGTTCTCTTACATCTGCAGGGATGGCACCACGCGACGCTGGATCTGCCATTGTTTCATGGCCATCAAAGACTCGGTGAGAAATCCTTCTGGAGCCTCGTCACTAACACATATTATATGAAAAATGAGAGATGATAAAAACTATTTACTGTTGAACTTAACACTGCTCATGGTCTCATTTTGAAAACAAACAAAGTGGCTCAGTAAAGTTCATTTAAATCATGTCATCAATGTTTTCTGCAATTGCAATTGATTGATTGATATTGATCTAAATTAATATTGATTATAATGGCCCAATGTTGTAGTAACTGTCATTTCAATTTTCGGCCTCGGAAAACCCAATAATGTTAGAACTACCAATAATGTCAGAATTGCTAGGAATGTCATAGTTTTAAAACAATGTAATAACTACCAAAAATGTTATAATTTTCTGATAATGTAATAATTCCCCAATATTGTAAAAACAAGGATGTAATAAAACCTGATGACTTCCTAATAATTAAATAATTTCGTACATTATTGGCACTTTAAAAAAACA
Source organism: Scophthalmus maximus (assembly GCF_022379125.1). Taxonomy (NCBI): domain Eukaryota; kingdom Metazoa; phylum Chordata; class Actinopteri; order Pleuronectiformes; family Scophthalmidae; genus Scophthalmus; species Scophthalmus maximus. The sequence continues at coordinate 3,709,297 of NC_061529.1, forward strand.
AACATTATTGGTTAAGACATTTTATGACATAATTTGGAAGTTATTACATTTTCAGGTTTTATTACATTGTAGACAGAGTTAAGTGGATTTTTTTTATTGGATATTACATTACCGGAACATTTTCTGTAGTAACTAAACAAAATGTTTTCACTGTCTCTTTTCAGGGAGAGCGTCTCAGTCACGCTGTGGGTTGTGCGTTCGCCGCCTGTCTGGAGCGGAAACAGAAGCGGGAGAAGGAGTGCGGGGTCACGGCGACCTTCGACGCCAACCGAACCACGTTCACCCGCGAGGGCTCATTTCGTGTAACCACGGCAACAGAGGCAGCGGAGCGGGAGGAAGTTATGAGGCAGTTGCAGGAGGCTAAAAAAGGTCCGTATTTGTTGTGTTATGTATTCCCTGATCTTGTAAAATGTTTGGCCAGTTCAAACAAGCTTTTTTTAAATATAACTCCCACTTCTGGCTACTGTTATTGCTACTGTACGTTTGTTTGGCCCATGTCATGTCGACTAGATATTGGAAGTCTGCCATTTTGATGATTAACGTTGCTCTTCCCTTACAGCAGAGACGGATGTGAAGGTCACCGGGAACTCGGCCACCGCCGTGACAAACTCCTTGGCCCACCAGACGGGCGGCAGTTCGCCGTCCCCCTCATCCTCCCCGCCCCTCTCCCTGGCCACGCTGGGACCCCAGGCGATACCCCGCCGGCATGCGCCGGCAGAGGCCCTCGCCCGGCAGGGCTCCTTCAGGGGCTTCCCAGCCCTCAGCCAGAAGACGTCTCCCTTCAAGCGGCAGATGTCACTGCGCATGAACGAGCTGCCCTCCACCATGCAGCGCAAGTCTGACTTCCCCATCAAAAACACAGGTGAGTGTCGGATCCTGAACAACTGCCTGTGTCACCAGCACCAGACGTTCTTTTCTTGAACACATTCCCAGAACAAACCTATTCTCTAGTTATGTCTTTAATCAAAGTGACATTTCCCCCTGTTTTGACTCTGGTTATCTTTTCTCTCCCTGGTTTCCTCCCGTAGTACCCGAGGTAGAAGGTGAAGGTGACAGCATCAGTTCGTTGTGTACTCAGATCACATCAGCCTTCAGCGGACCCCCAGAGGACCCGTTCTCCTCGGCACCGATGCCCAAGCCCACCTCGTCCCCACAGTCTCCTGTAGCACCAGGTAAAAACCTTTCTTCTTATAGGCTACAGTATCTAAAGTGTAGCGTGAGAGGCTGTGAGTCTGTCTGGTTAAAATAACTTTATTACTCGGCAGATTATCTCCAGATGAGTAACTTTTGGAGCCGTCAACAAAAATATGATATCTCTGCAAATATCAGGGCTAGAGAAATAATCTGAATCTAATAATTGTGATAAATGATTCCTTATCATGAAAAATAATGACGTCATGTGTGTGTAGTAATGCATTAACTTTTCCAACCCATAAGATTAAAGACACGTTCTACATCTTATTTTGATCAACCAATCCCTCATTATCATATGTCATGATGCCATCATTATGAAATGGCGTCATTAGAATATAAAGAAAAGTTAGCACAGCCTGTGTGGGTACACATTACTTCATTCAACATATGACACCTCATGTCATAAAAGCTGAATTAATGTTGAAAAAACAACATTTTAATGTCTTGATACAAGAGTAGAAACCTGATGAGCTTAGAATCCACTCAGAAATCGTGCATCTTGCCAAGCAAAACTTAATTTAGTAGAGAAACGAGGAAGCTCACGTTAACAGATCGGTTGTTCACCGCAAAAGTGAATCTTTGCCAACTTCTCTGGGCAAAAGTCCCATTGGTTTCCCCGCACTCTGGCTCAGTGTGTGGGTAATTTGTCTCCATAGAAAAATTAATATACTTGAATTATGTTTCTTGTTGTTTAGATTTCCCGTTAGAGTTTCCTCTGCCTGCTCCCATTTTTGTCATAATTAAGTTTCTACCATTTGTCATGTCACGTGTGTGATTAACCCTCGTTCAGACCGCTAATAACATAACACAGTAACATCGTGCCCGTCTAACAAAGGAACGACACCCGACACACACAAGCTTGCTCTGTACTAGCGTCTGGTCTTTTATCCGCTGTAGTGAACGGCACTGCTCCCGCCTTCTCTGTTGCTGCTGCTGCTGCTACCCCTAACCCCCCAGTTCTGCCCCCTGCTCTGCCTGCTCGAGAAACTAACCCCTGGGCCAAGACCCCAGCGGGGGCCCCGGCCTCAGCGCAGCCAGGTAAGCCGCTCCTCGGTACGCCCGCATAAAAAGCAACGTGAAACCAAAACTAACTGCATCAAATGTCACAAAGACGTTCACGTGTCACTTTTTATTTTATGATGATTTCCAAACTTGATCAGTAATATATTGTGTCTGTCATTCTCCCCCGTTTCCTTTTCTATGTGCCTGCTGACAACAGGAGGTGACTGGTCGTCTCCCACTCCGGTGATCATCGTCCCCCCCCCCTCGTCCTCCCCGGTCATGCCCTCTCACAGACGCACGCCGTCGGAAGCCGACCGGTGGTTGGACGAAGTCACCAAGTCTGTCCGAGCTCCGCAGTCTTCTCCGGTCATGTCGGCAGCGTCTCCTCCTACCCAGGCGTTCGCCGCCCCCGTGGCGATACCCGTGGCTTCCGCCCCCTCCGTCCCCTACATGTCCTCTCTGCCCCCCGTCGTGCCCATGTTGCCCCCCCGCCAGGTTCCCTTCCACGGTCAGCCTCCGGCGTCCTATCCAATGTCCAACGGGCTGCCGTTCCCTCAGCCCAGCGTGCCCGTGGTCGGCATCACTCCTTCACAGATGGTGGCCAACGTGTTCGGCTCGGCCACGCAGCCGCAGCCATTCCCCGTCCCCGCGTCGACAACACCGCAGCACGACGCCCAGTCGCTCAACAACGTCAGCCCTTTCATCAAACCCCCGCCGTCCGCCGTCATGAACCCTGTCCACCTCCAGTCATCCAATGGAGGTGTGACCTTCAACGGGGCGGAGAGCTGGGCCGCTCCATCCCACCTCGCTCCATCCTCACCAGCCGCCCAGCCGCCGCTGCCACAGCCACAGGAAGATGCCTTCGAGGCCCAGTGGGCAGCCCTGGAGGGCCGCTCGCGCCAGCGCACCACCCCCTCCCCGACGAATCCCTTCTCCACCGAGCTGCACAAGACCTTTGAGATTCAGCTCTGAAGATTGTGCGCGACGTGAGAAAGTAACGGACATGAAGGAGAGTGAGCACAGGGCAGGTGACTGACGACAGACGAGAGGGGGAACAGTCTCTCTCCCTCTCTTCTTCTCAGTTTCCAGTGGACAAAGCTCAGCGGGGCTGAAGAGAACTGTCGGGGACAACGGAGAGCACGAGCGAATCGACAGGGAGATGGAACTCTGCACAGCGCCGAGCGGCGAGTGAAGATAAGAAACTAGACAGGGGTTGCTGTTAACAAGCGCGCTTCTCCCCGGGCATTTCATTAGCATCGTCTGTGTTGTTTTGTTTGTGCTGCGGAGCGCAAGGTCGTCTATGCCCTGTGGAGGAATACGTGTGCCAAGCCACACCTAGCCCCATGTCGACCCCCCCCCCGCCCGCCACCCACCCACCTTCCTTTGCTTGGTCGAGCTCCTGGTGCCGCCCCCTGCTGAAAAAAGGACGAGACCCCCCCCCCCCCCCCCCCCCCCCCCCCCCCCTTACCTGGCAGAGGAACTGCAGCACTGAGAGAGAACTCAGCTTCCAGATGACAAGTTCTCCTGAATAACTTTCCAATCGGACGACTGGAGCGAGACAAATGCCAAAATCTTTATTTTTATGCATTAAGTATATTTTAAATAGCTTTGGAATCTTAACAAGAAGAGTTGTAAGTAATCTTGCCAAAGGCACAGGCTAGCTACAATGAGACAAGTTCTACGTTCGTGTATACAAGAAAGAAATGACCCTATATATTATACATAAATATATATATATATATATCTATAAAGAATCTATACTGTACACACACAGCTCACAGCAGTGCTAATTTTTAATGTGATGTAAAGAGATTTCGTGAAGGGACAGCTGCTTTACTGTTGTGTTTTTATTTTTTCCGAAGACAAATCTCTTTTTGCCGTCTACTGCATCCTGTGATCGGATGCGAAGCATCTCACTGTAACTACGGTATCATTGCAGCAACAATCAATGTGGACCTAGCAGCGGCGGCGGTGGTGTTGGTGGTGGTGGTGCCCGACCAGTTGCCTCTCTCTTACCTGTACTCGGTTTTTTTTTTATATATAGTTTAGTACACATCAGTACTTAACATTTTACTCCCCCTGTTCATTTTGTGTGATTACAATCTTTTTTTTCTCTTTCTTTTAACACAGTAGAATGTGTCTTCTTTTTGTAAGTAGTTGATTTCTTATTTTTATTTTATTTTGCACAAGCACTAAAGTAGATGACTTGACTTCACAGGTGACCTTGATCGACATGTTTTAGTCAGTTGTTGTGTTGCACGCTGACCTTGCCCTGTCCTCCGTCAGCCTGCCGTGGTTCTGACGCTCAGCAGAAAAAACCACAGCGAGATAAATCGATTTTTTCATCTCTCACGGGCTGATTTCTCTCTCTCTGTCCTTTTTGGTTTTCATTGTTGTTTTTAAATCAAAACATGTGAATATGATCTAATCTCTTAATCTATTTTTCCATTTTGTAATTATTTCATTACTTTTATTCCACTTCTTTGGAGAAATACTGAAGCTAAAAGATTGAATAAATTGGTGGTGGTAGAGGAAACAAAAGTTGGTCTGTCTTCCTGAAACAATACTTGTTGATTTGAATGTGTACAGTGTGAAATGGTTGTTTTTTTTGAACACTGACGAGGAAACAGGTGATATTCATCAGGGGCACAAGGTAGATCTGAAAAATAAAATATGAAGCATCTTTTTTTGTTTATTTATCAAAGAAAAAATTAACAACATTCACTGGTCTTCAGCTCAAATGAGACTAATACTTTTCTACTTTTTGTGTTTTCTGTGTATGTTTAAAAAGTATTTGAGGGTTTTGAGTTTGTTGTCCGTAACTTGTGGACACCTCACTTTGTGTTTATGTCACTGTCATAGACTTAACAAGAATTTTAAATATTTAGTTGGAGTCCTAGTACAAAGACCATACTGTACATAATACTCATTATTAAATCCAATGAATATCAGTGGGAAAGGCAACAGATATTTTATGTTATGAAACAATTTACTACTTTGCAAAATTAAAAAAAGAAGCATTAAACATGCAGGAAGTAATTATATGGCAATATTTCAGGGTCAATTTTGAAGTTCATAAAATCAAATCCAGTGTGATGTTGGGCCTCCCGTCCGCCAGGCGGCGCTGCTCGGAGAACCGCGTCCCGGCGCAGCGGCGTCATTATAAATACAGCCCGGAAGCCACGGGCCAGTCGAGCAAACAGAAACAAGTGTACATGTGTGAGTGAGTCGAACCGGCGTCGTGTCGGTCGGTAACGTACAGGTAAGATTGAAAAAAAAAAACACACACACGTAGCGAACTAAAGTACTCACCTGTCGTGGTGCGTTCACGTGTCCGCTTCGGTACCAAGGTCGCCGGCGGCTGCACGAGCCGCACAGTTAACGAGTTAGCCGGTCCACTGGGGGCTAACTGTGGCTAACGATGGTTCAAACTTCACCCTACGAGAACATCTCATCGGACTCATGACAGCGAATATCATCGGACAGATTCAGCTTTAAAACGAATTTCCACCAGAAGGACAAACTCGTTCGTTTCGACTGCAGAACCGGTCGATGCTAGCAGAAGTCGACCCGAATTGCTAGCTGCTTCGCTGCAGCTCAACTTTAACGGTTGAATGGCGAGTTTGTTTTCATGCATATGAACTCTTCACCTCGTCACACAACAGATCAGTGTTGTGCTGAACTAATGATTTATAATTATTAGAATAGGATAAATTCAGTTTGTCTCCCGAGGAGTAAGCGTCGGCGAGCTTGCTAGCTGGTTGCTAATTTGACCTTTGACCTATGTTGCATCAAAATTCTCAGTCAGTGCGGTTTACTGCACCTGCGTTCTGAATCACACACAGACTGCAGGTCTCAGGTCTGTGGAGCCTTCATACATGACCTGTTAATGTGGATATGATTTCTGATTCATGAGGATATCAATAATAATAACAATAACCGTGATGTTTATCACTCGGGATCAAATGTCATTGACCCTCAGTACTGTGTTTATATACGTGCAGATTATTTTGCGCGTGTAGTTTTTCTGATTTGAACAGATTTGTGCGCACACTCACAAATCTTAGTACGCCGGCAAATAAATAAATAAATATTGCCACAATAATACTCCCAATATTAAATTATTATTATTATAATTGTGCTGTTTGCTTAATTGACTTTAATATAAAACATCAGGGGGGTAAAATAGAAGTCAATATCCATCTGTGTGGCTCTGGGGGGGAACGGGGTAGACCTATGTTGAGACGGTCGATGGTTCGATCCCCGGCTCCTCCAGTCCGTGTGCTTAAGTGTCCTTGTCGGCAGAGTATGAACGATGTGCGATAGACACATTTTTACCAATTTTATTTCCATCTAGAGTTTCTCCGACTTGTCTTGTTTTGTCCAAAGCCCGAGGAGCTTTGTTGTCACTGCTGTTACAGTTCATGAAAGGAGAACAAGTGGTGTTTCTTATTTGTTCCAGGAGGATGAGGTGCCTGTCCAGGTCACAGAAACAGAGCTAGGTTCACATGGGATCTCACTGACACAGGAAAAGGTAAAGCACAACTTTTCAGCCTGTGTTAAAAAATCACTACCGTCGACATGTCCCATCGAGGGCTCGTGACTGCCGTCATAACGACGGTGCTCGGGGCGACCCTGGGCGGGCTGCTGATATGGCGAGTTTATCGAACCAAAAGGAAGAGGCCGCCTTCCGTCCAGAAGGTGGCCGATCCTGTGGAGGCTCTGCCTCCTGCGGAAAAGGAGCTCCCGCCACAAAACCACCGCGAGGAGGAGCTCGCGGCCGCAGAGTGTCGGACCACACAACCGCCCCCTCCCGTGCAGGCGCAGGTGCAGATCCCTTCTTCGGAACAGCTGCTCCGGGTGAAACCGGTGACGGTGAACTCCGAAGAGGAATGGGAGCGTCTGTGGCCGCTGATGCAAGAGGAGCTGTCGGTTGTCCCTGTGCTGGGTCTCGACTGTGAATGGGTAAAGACCAACGGCGTAAGAAATAACCTTTTGCAGGTTTTTTTTATAAACCAAAGAGGAAGAGTCCCATCTCACCTCGTTGCCGTTGTCCCCCTTCGCAGGTCTCGGTGAAGGGCCAGGCGTCCGCCGTCTCCCTGCTGCAGTTGGCCTCGTTTTCGGGTCTGTGCGTCCTGGTGAGGCTGCCGCCGTTTCGCAGTGGTGAGCAGACGTTCCCGCTCAGCTTCGTGGAGGTCCTGCGAGACCCCCACGTCCTGAAGGTGGGCGTCGGCTGCTACGAAGACGGCAAGCGCCTGACGCGCGACTACGGCCTGTCCCTGACGTGCACCGTCGACCTGCGATACCTCGCCTTGAGACAGAGGTACGGCGTGCTGGATGTTTGAAGCCCCAAAGTTGTTTATGTAAAATCAAAAAATAATTGATTGCAATTTTCCTCAATTTTCAGGCAAACTACAGTGAATAACGGCCTCAGTCTGAAGTCCCTGGCGGCGGATCTGTTGAATGTGTCTCTGGATAAATCTCTGGAGCTGCGCTGCAGCGACTGGGAGGCAGATCAGCTGACGCTGGAACAGGTAAGTGATCCTGAGTCAAGTAACAGTGATGAGAATTTAAAAATAAGAATTCAGAGAGAGGAAGTATCTTCCTTTTCCTCCTTCTCTGCTCTTCCTCTTAAATCTTTCTCGTCTGCTCGCTTCCAGATGAATTATGCCGCCAGAGACGCCCAAGTGTCTGTCGCCCTCTTCCTCCATCTCCTCGGCCTCCGCTCCGAAGCCGGACCCGCCCACTCCAGCGGGAGTTGCTACTCCGAGTTGGCCGCCCGCTGCCAGGGCCTGGTGGACGTGCCCTTCAGGGGCCGGGGAGACGGAGACGACCGGGCGGCCGCCGACGGCGGAGGCGGCGAGAGGAGGCGGAGGACGATGCGGAAACCGCCTGCTTACGAGAGCCCAGAGTCTGGAGATCAGCAAGTCCCAGACCCTCGAAAGAACAACAAGAGGAAACCGCTGGGCGTGGGATATTCGGCCAGGTACGGGGGGCCGAGGGGGAACACCAAACAGATTGTCCCTAACCGTTTTTTATTTACTTAAGTTTGACACTCCTCACTGCCTGTTACAGGAAGTCTCCTCTCTATGACAACTGCTTCCTGTACGCTCCCGACGGTCAGCCTCTGTGCACCTGCGACAAGAAGAAAGCCAAATGGTACCTGGATAAAGGAATAGGAGGTAAAGCACCATGTGGAAAAATGAAAACGACTTTGAGGCTGCTTTTCTGCCTGTATCTGTAGTAGATCCAGAATACGGCTTTTAAAAATGAGATGTGTTTCTGACCCAAGTGCTTCAGAGCGAGGAGCCGTTTGTGGTGAAGCTGCTGTTCGAGCCGTCGGGACGTCCCGACTCGCAGCAGGACTACTACCTCACGGCCAAGGAGAACCTGTGTGTGGTCTGCGGCAAAGAGGATTCCTACATCAGGTTTGTTCGTTGGTTGTTTTGAAGTCGAAGCTGCTCTTTTCTGGAATTCTGCTTTTGTTTTTATCAATTAATCAGATTTTTAGTTCATTAATTTATATCAGGGATGCACCGACACCGAAATTAGTTAAACACTTTGCTGATGGCCGGAAACGTTATTTTTTTATTTTTTTTTATTTTTAAACAGTTTTTCCTTGCGTCCTTTATTTTGCCACTTTTTTCACCATTGCCTAAATTAACATGCTTTATACTTTTCAGGGGATAAAATCAATTACAAAAGTCATATTTATATATACTTATTTCACACTGAACTTTTTTACATTCCAGCAGACATCACACCAACAAAGCAAAATATAACTTCAAATAAATAAATTTGAAAAAAAACATTGTTCAGTAAAAATTATATGTTCTTTTTTTTTTGGCGATAAATGATTTCGTGGCAGAACATTCGGTGCGTCCCTGATTTATCTTTCAGACCAGAACAGTGGAAATCAAGAACTCATAGATATTCAGTTTTTAATTGATATACATGATAAGAAATCAACAGTTAACAGAAAATGCTCACCTGAGAAGCTTGTTGAAAATTATTCTGGAAATTAACGGATTATGTAAAGTTTTTCTATGTTCTGTGTCGACTCATCATGTCTCAACGGCTTTAGAGGATATCGGCTGATTTCCCAACATTCCCGCTCCGAGTCATCATCTCGTTAAACTTGATAATTTTGCAGATGTGAATCATGCAACATTTTTCTCTCCGCTCGCACAGGAAGAACATCGTGCCGCACGAGTACAGGCGGCACTTCCCCACCGAGATGAAGGACCACAACTCCCACGACATCCTGCTGCTCTGCACCAGCTGCCACGCCGCCTCCAACGTGCACGACGGCTTCCTGAAGCAGCAGCTGGCCGACGAGTTCGCCGCCCCGCAGGGCTGCGAGGAGGGCGTCCGCCTGCTCGAGGACTCGGACCGGCGGCGGGTGCGCTCGGCCGCCCGCGCCCTGCTCACCGCCGGCGACGGGCTGCCGGAGCGGCGGCGCGAGGAGCTGCAGGCTCTGATCCGCGGCTTCCTCAACGCGAAAGAGGGGCAGGAGCTGACGAGCGAGGCGCTGCAGCACGCGGCTGGTTTGGAGACGAGGTGAGTTTGAGTGTGTACAGGTTCACACTCTAACAAAACTAAATTGACTCACCTCATCGTCTGTGACGGCTGTAATTTTTGTCCGTTCCTCTCTATGGATTCGATTTTAGTCATCATGAAATAATTTCTGCTGTTTCAGCAAAACGCATTTCACAAGCCTCCTGAAACTCCTGCAGATTAACCGGACTAAACCCTCTCTCTCTCTTTCCTCTCTCCTCGTCTGCAGGATATTCAACGAGGCGTACGTTCCTCACGGCCTGAAGCTGGTGCAGGCTCACGCCGAGCGCGGCCTGCGGGGCCTGATGGACCTGGAGCGCCGCTGGCGGCAGCACTTCCTCACCGCCATGCGCCCGCGCCACCTGCCCCCGCTATGGTCCGTCGACCACAACCACGGAAAGTTCCTGCGCAAGTACGGAGAGGACCTGCCCGTCAAGCTCAACTGACGGCTCCGCCTCCTCGGGACGGGTCCCCACGCCCCCTCCACGTCATCTGCTGGTCACGGTGCCGGATGGATTTCAAGCTTCCACAGCCACTTTATCAATTTTAAAGCCAAATAGCTTTTTTTTTTAAGTGAGTGGGTGGAGGCTCTGATCCACTGTTCGACGGGACCAGGATGTTAACAGAGTGTTCCCACTCACACACTCGCGACGAGTGTGTGAGTGAACACACTCGATCTGTGATGGGACGGTGGAGGACCAGTGACGCTGCTGCTCCTTGTGGACACTGACAGAACTGAAGCTGAGACTGAAAAACACTAAACTTTGCATATGAACACTTTTTTATATAATGGAGGAAAAAAAAAGAATTATGATTATTTATGAAAAGAATTAAGATATTGAAATTTCTGAACTGATTTTTTTTTTTTTTAGAGAAAGCTGCAGCCTGCTCTTACTGTCCCCTTAAATGTGATTACCCCCCTCCCCTCCCTCCTCCCCCCTGCAGGTGAGCAGCTCCATCAGTCTGAAGTGATTCGCTTTGTAGAGAGGTCGTTTTTTAAAATATGACCTGAAATTTTTTGGCGCTCCGCTGTCGTTCCAGTCTGTTGTCTGTTTTAAGTCGATAGATGAAGAATGAGTTTCCCAGATGGAACCTGAAATCAAATGTAATCTTTGATTCATTTTTTAAAAGATGAGTTTGGTGTCGAGGTTCCTGTGGGCCTGAACGCACCATCCGAGGTTGGTTTTCTTTCTTTTCTTGCAGGAGCTCATTTAGTTGGATCATTTAACTCTCGTGATTTTTCGAGTCCTGCCTCCGATTCTCCGTGGCTCGTGTTTTAACGAGCCTCTTAATCCCGCCCCCAAAAACCCGACCGGAGACTCGTCACGGGACACGAGCTTGTTTCAATTTACAGTTGTTTCATCACCACGACGTCATTTTTACAGAATCCAAAACTTAACAGTGAAGAAAGAAAGAAAAGAAAAAAAGTGCCAACGCTGATGATGCGATCATGATACGACCTTAAAAACCACCACGCCCTCTTTGCAAATGCAGATTTTCATCTTCTGAATGAAATGTCCATTATGAAAACAGCTGCTTTTGTCTTTATTCCGGTTTATCCTGGATTGAAGTTCCGAAGCCGTTTGTTGTTTTTCCTAAATTCTGAATGTTACGAAATAAAATAAAGAATCATGTTTGTATTAATCTGCTGTGACGCCTTCTTTACGTACAACCCCCTTTAAAAAAGAAGAATACAGGACCACATTCACCGTTTGTTTTTGTTTTTTATTTCTTACAAAATCACAGTTTAATAAATAGTCTGTAAAAATTAGTAGAAAAGGCGTTTTTTCGTAACATTTCAACATATATGAATCACTCTTGACATTCAGGTCAAAGGAGTCTTTAGTTGGACTTTATTTTTTTTTCAGGAATGACTTTTTACAATCTAGTTTTGCTGAATTAAGGCCTCTTGATTTTGGCATCAGAACAATCTCGTCAGTCGAATGTTTTGTATCTGAAGTTGAATTAAGTGTTGAATCGGGTGTGGAGAGTTATGAGCTCCCCTGGTTTCACAGTTCAGTCAGAAAAATAATTTAAAAAGAACAAATAAATAAATAAGAAAATGGCTCAACATGCAGATGTAAATCCCTTTACACTTCAAAAAAATAAATAAAATGCTGACAGAAGTGAGCGTCTTTGTACGGGTCAGTGTTGGACACTGCAGACACCAACATAACGATAAGAATGGCACATGAGGCTGCTTCACACCGAGGGGGATTCCATCAAAGTTGACTTTTCAAACAAGACATTTTTGGCAAAACTTTTGGAAGTGCTGCTTAGGGAAATAATAAAAACTTTGAGTAACTTTTTGCTGGAATTCCCCCCCCCCTCTCTTTTCCCTTAAGAAGTTTAGCGGTGACGAGGAGTGTTGTGAAAGACACTCTGACATCTTTACTGCATTACAGCGAAACCTCGCCAGGGTTGAAACACGCCAGAGGATTTCATACGTTTGTCAAATTTCGGGACAAATTGGCACAAGAAATATGCAAATTTTGCATTCCTGATGAGATAAAATATTACCCCCATGGTCTGTACAGCGAATATGAAGCTATAGCCAGTTAGCTTAGCATAACGACTAGAAACGAGGAAATGGCTAGCTCAGTAATATATATATATATATATTTATTTATTTATTTTTTCTTTTACATTGATTTACTAATTTGTAGTAAAACCAGAGCTTCAGACTTCTTGTCGCTGTTGTCAGACAACCATCCAAACCTTAATCTTGCAAAACAGTTTTTGGCCACTTGGTGGCAGCGATAATAAGAAATTCGTACTCGTGACGCTACAACAGGTCGGCTTTATGATCAGGCTCTAGAGGTGAAGGTAGGAAGAATTTCGTGACATTCAGTCCGAGCTTAGCAACTCTTCCCTCGCTGCGTACAACCCATAGACTGTATATAAAGATGGCCGACACCTCCACTTCCTTCCGTTGTGCAAGAATTAAGCTAAAATGTCCCGGGTACACGGGCGCCGCCATCGCCCCCGCAGCTATGATGCTGATTGAATTATGATGCGGTGTGTGCATTCAGATAGTAGCTAGCTAACTCACTCCTACTTTATTCAGGTAGTATGAGTTACAGCTAGCTAGCTAGCTAGCAATAGCGGCTGTGTCGATCTCAGCAAGGTAGCAGCTCCAGGCTTTCCAGGGCACTCGACCAATCGTGCGTCAGTCTCAGGTGTCAATCATGACGTTCCACCCCGTTTTTATAAAGCGTGAAATAATTCATTAAAAAACAAATTTACTGGAAAATTAACACCAGTGTGAGATCTATATAAAATGAAATCTGGACTAAATAATTATTCGCCGCGTACGTTGTAGTTTGGTCCATGTCCGAGCTGCTAACATGGAGGAGGCGGGGTTTATGACCTATACTGCAGCCGGCCACTAGGGGGCGATCAAAATGATTTGGCTTCATTATTAAGAAGTGGTCATGTCGTCCATCTTTACATGCAGTCTGTCGTACGATCCTCATGCTAAGCTAAGCTAATTGCAGCTTTACGCTTGATTCGACGTACAGACGTGAGTGATATCAATCTTTTCAAGAATTACATAACTGCTTTTCCCCAAAAAATATCAAACGATTCTTTTGTGAATCCTCTGGTGTGTTTCTACCCAAACTAGCGCAGAGAGTTTCAACACTATATTACTGCATATAATAACTCCTTTGTTCATTCCAACAAAAGACAATTTTACATATTTTTAAAAAATGACAATGCATTTTTAAGAAAGGAGAAGTCCTGTTTGATTTAGTCCCCCGTCTCTTACGTTGTTTTGCTTTTTCTTCTTCTTTTTTTGAAAAAGGGACGGGTAACTTTCACATTTCAGAACATTTCAGATGTGTCAGTATTTTAAACTCACATTATTCATCTCTTTCTTTTGCAGAATCCATTTCCTTAAAGGTACAACTGAATTAAAGGCATATTCATCATAACATTTCCAAATCGCAGGTCGCTCCTAGCCTCAAGAGCTAAAACTCGTATTACAAAAAAATTCAAATACGTTTTGCAGATTTGAAATTTCCACCTTCAAGGTAAAAAAAAAAAAATCCATCTAGAAAGAATGTTTTTTGCACACGTTTCACGAGGGAGAGTTGATACAAACCTCGACTCTCTCTCCTACGAATTTCACATGAAACAGAATTCACATTTTTCACTCGGACCAATAAGATTGTCACATTAACATAAGACGTCGCAAATTTATTTTAAAAATCCTTATGTTTGGCTCCAAACAAAATGGTTGCGTGAAAATAATAAATCTTCGGCTTTAAAGTACAGCGAGCTACAAAAAGACCAATAAATTATGAAAATAAAGAGAAGTCAACCTGGAAAATGTGAACGTGTGACGCGGATGATTCCTTCAATTTAATTTTTTTTTTTCTTTTGGTCAAAGGCTGTTTGATGATGCAGAGAGAAGCTCAGGTTCTGAACAGTGTCGTGGGGAAAAACACATCTGCACCAGTTTTGGTGTTTTTTCTCTGGTTTAAGACCCTCAAGCCCTTGAAACACAATTGATAAAAAACTACGAGGGCCTCGGGGACGAAATAAGCACCATTCATTCCTAGAAAAACAAACTCGCTCTTTGTTTCTTTCTTGTTTCAAATCCAATGACGACGATGATAAGCCAAACAGACAAAGACCTCCCTCCTCTTCCTCCTCCTCCTCCTCCTCCTCCTCTTCCTCCTCGCTGCACCCCCACTGCTCCCAACAACCCCAACTCATTATTGCTTGCATGTTAATACACACACAGTACGGGAGACCGATTCACGTCTCTGAGAACAGACTCATGTCACAGTCGGACTGCAGCGTGAGCGGCGACGGCGACAACACGGGGTCCCAAAGAACAGAAGATTGAAAAAAACGAGGACTGCCTAATTGTTACGTTTCGTACTCTGTTGTAACGAAGATACACTCCAGTTTTGTGGGGAGAGACACGACACGGACGTTTGCTGGTGCATTCAGGATGTAGCAAGTCACAGATTCTTTGGAGTTTCGTTCGATGGAAACCTGCGGGGGGTTTTCACGTCACCGTCCCGTCGCGGGATGCAATGTTTCCACACACACACACACACACACACACGCACATTAGTCACACACTCGCTACGTTTTCTCAATGCAACTCATCCGAAAACACAATTGGCACAGATTATCAAAATAAATACCCTGGAAGCTTGGCACTATATGCAAAAGAAACCACGTTTTTTCTTCTTTTTTTTTCTGAAAGAAATCTTATAAAAAACTACGTTTTTTTTTCGGTTGTCCTCACTATTACTTATATACTATATGCTGATGAAGGTTACACACCAGTTGTCGTAAACCTCTGAATTACTTCAACTACCACTGAAACAATATAGCTCCTGTTCAAATAGATCTGTCCCCGCCCCCCCCCCCCCCCCCCCCCCCCCCACACACACACAAGCGTACATCGAAATGAAGTATCTAACATCTATCAGACTATCGATAGTGCTGTCGACTGGTATGCATCGCTTTTTTAATAGTGCCTTGTTTCCTCCCCCCCCCCCCCCCCCCCCCCCTCCTCCCTCTTCTTTTAAAACAATCAGTTACTTTTTAAAAGTTAAAATCTGAAACCCAGGAACAAAAACTCTCTTTTAGTTCCGGGCACAGACGGGAAGTCGAGGGCACCTCCCCTCAGACGTCTGTCAGGGCACGTTACCTCACAGGTGTCCCTCCAGGATGCTGGTGACAGCCTGCTCCAGCGACGGGCCTGACGTGGCCCTGGTCGCGGCTGCCGAGGGGCCCTGCAGGCGCTGCAGCTCCAGGATGCTGTCGATGGCACTCTGTAGATGTTCGCTGAGCATGTTGTCCTCTTGGAGGGGCGCGGGCGGCGGACTCGGTCGCGGCTCCGGCCGGGGCGACGCATCCGGCCGGTAACATTTCAGCTTTGGGGCACTGACATCTCTGGGAGGCAACTCGAAGCACGCAGCGGCCGGGGGCTCTGGCATAGAAAGAGGACTTGGGGATTTTATTGTGGCGCTGGGTGCTGTGGTCTGTGGGACTTCGCCGGCGGCGTCACCCTGCGGAGCTCCGTTGGAGGCTTCCTCATCACGCTGAGGGCGCCGGGTCGCTCCGTTCGGTGCCTGAGGGTGGCGCTCGCCCGCGGCTCCGCCGCCGTTGGTCAGCTGCCCCGTGTGGTCCCTCTTGAGTCCGGGGTCGCAGGCCGAGTTGTGGACCACCTTGCGGGAGCCGGACTCCTGCTTGATGGTGAGCCTGAGGGCGCCGCGGGAGCTGGAGCGGTACGTCTTCAGTCCCGGGGGCCGGTCGGACACCCTGGACCAAGCTGGTGGAGAGGAGGAGGAGGAGGGGCTGCCGGAGGAGTCGAGGCGTGAGGGGCCAGAGGGGTGGGCTTCACGAGGGGAAGACGCCGATGTGGTCAAGGCCATCATGAACGACTCTGGAAGAAAGAGAAAGTGATGTAACGGGAGTTTTGGAGTTATGGTGTGCCTCAAGGCTCTGTACTTGGTCCTGGTTTATTTCCTACTTTTCTACTGTCAAGCCTTTTAGTTCATTATTTAACAAATAAAATATTTTAACAAGGTCGTCTTTATTCCCAGAGCTCGACCCAAGCACTTCCTGTTATTGCTCATAAACTTTGAGCTCATCACATTCATCTGAAATGTACAAAATGAAATCATATGTTCTCTTGTTACTTTTCTCAACCAGTGTTTTGCCTCTTTTTGTTGATGTAATTTGTGCTTTATAAATTCTCATGTGCTGTTTCTGTTTTTGCCCTGTGTTCGTTCACATCGTGCCTATTTCACATTCATTTGCTTTAATCATGATTTTTATTTATTTAATTTAATTTACTTTAATAAAAAATACTGAATACATTTTGAGTTTTACTTGGGAGGGCATCAAATATCACGTGAGATTGGTATAAAGAGGGAATCTGCTCTCTTCCATTATTGTTTCATTCATGGGTCCCAGGGTCCAACAGTCTGACATTCATCAGTTTTTCAAGAGCTTCCTTCCCCCGTTCGCCAACTTGTAATTATCGGAACGACCCGGGTTTAATTAGCTCTTAACCTCTCACGTCTTTTTTCCGCCATCACGCAGAGTCTTTCTCGGCACGAGCTCGCTCCACATTTGCACGTCTCAATTACACGTTCACACCCGGGAGCCGCTCTGGAGCTTAATGTGGAGGTGAAGTGTTGAGCTCCGAGGCTCCAGCTGAATTATAGTTTTGCGAGGAGAGAAAAAAAGAGAAAAGTGTCACTAATTCACTTTTCACTGTCCAGATTCTTCCCCGGCCTCAGTCGTGGGATTTGAAACGGCGCCTTTCTCAGTAACACACACACACACACACACACACACACACACACACACACACACACACGGACACAGACACTGTAATGAAGTAGGTGATGATGACTGCTGTCATCATCTCCTGCCGGGACACTGACCTGGGTCTCTGCGGGCTCGCCGCCTGTCCTCCGCTAGAGCGTATCGCTCGGCCTGGAGGAAGAGACGCTCCAGCATCACCATCTCCGCTGACGGACTCGCCTGCTGTGGGGAAACAAAACGATTCACATCCCATCAGACCAACGGCTTCGGCCCGACTGTGCTCCGGCAAAGACGACTCCGCCGAGTCAGGCGACTGTGTTGAAACACGGCCTTGTCTCACAGGCAGCGCGTTGTTGGCTTTAGTTATCTGGCAATTAATGATGGTCGGACGATTCAAGAAGTCGCAGTGTTTAACAGGGGGACAAAACAAAAAGAGCAGCGATTAAAACAAGAGAAGGGTCATAAAACAGGAGACGAAAATGAAGTCACACACAATGGTAATGTCAGAAATTCATAAAGACTGCGAGTAAAAAGGGTTTTAAGAGATTTAAAAGACACTAAGGATGTTGCCTGTTTACTGTACATTTGCATTTAAATCTCTACTTTCAGGTGCTTTTTGTCAGAGAAAATGTAGAGAGCCAACTTCCTCTAAACTGAGAGTTCATTAATGTCTGCATATTAATGTAAATTAATATGCAGACTCTGTTCTGAATCTGGGCTCGATTCCGGACACAGAACTTTACCAATGCAGGTGACGGACTCGTCTCACCTGAGCTTCTCGGACCAGTAGCTGCCTGTATTTGTTCACCATGTCCTTGGTGCGTTTCAGCAGGAAACCGGACACGCTGTCAAACTCCTGGTCCACTGTGGAGCGAGAGAAACACCACCAACCATTAAGCCTAAAGATTCATAATATTATTATGAAAACCCTAATGTGGGCGTGATAAACATCACAGAGCTCATGACATCACGTCTGAAACCTTGTTCATCTTACACCAAGAGGAGGTTTCGGAAGCTTTTTTTTAAAAATGTGTATTGACCTTTTAAATCTGACGTCATGTCTACAGGACTTTATCATTAGAAGCCTATGAAAAAAATATCTGCAGCCTGAATAAATAAGTACCAACACACACGAGCTAAATATGAATTCTGGCTCGTTCACGGCCCCGTCATATATCAGAGCTGGACACTTTGGCACCGGATGTCTGTATGTATCAACCCAGGTCACATTTGCTTTCATATCTACAGCCGATGGTTTTGATTCTCATCATCACACAGCCCACAACTCACAGCTCACCGACCTAAGCTGAAGTCGGTCGGAGTCGGCAGGGGACCGGCGCACGTGTGGTACGGCAGCAGGTGCCGGACGGCGTCCGTCAGCGTGGAAAAGGCCGGGCCGGTGAACGGGTGCTGGACTGCTCCGTGGTCCGAACAAAGCTGCTGCTGGAACCTGGAGGTCACAGGTTGGGGGGGGGGGGGACGACAAATAGTAAAACCTTTCCCTTCCATTTTATTTATTTTAACTGAGAAGTAATAGAAAAGGGGAAACACCCGAGTCAAGTACGACACTTTAACGTCATTATCTGTTTTGACATTTCAGCCAATTTCCAATTGTCCCACGGTCACGACGTGCGTTTGAACATCACGGTTCCTGATTGAAGGTCGTGTCTCCCGTGGCGACGGATCAGGATGAGAGTCGTCTCTTACTGTACCTGTGCCTTCGCATTGCTGGTGTGAGCCGCTCGTCCGTCTGCTGCTCCGGGGAACCTGCCAGCTGGCGGACACATCACATTTTGAGGTCGCATTTTCAAGTCATTAATAATAAATGTACTTCATTTAACCAATGAGACTGGAGCCAATTCAAGGCTGAACCCAGGGTAGAAATGATTTGTTGTGGTGGAAAAACAGGCAATGTGATGTAATTAGAGCTGAAAGGATGAGTCAATTAGTCCGGGATTGGGCCAATGAATTCATCACAACGTCTTCTAATTGTTGTCACATTTTGTTGAATAAAATTCTAAAATGGGAATATTTGCTGTTCTTTTTCTGAGTTGTCTATGATTGTAAATGTTATATTTTTGCGTTTTGAACTGCTGGTCGAACAAAACAAGACGTCAATATATTTTACTGATCGCACTATTTATCAGTTGTTTGAAAAAAATTAACTGACAGATTAATTGATAATGAGAATCATCTGGGGTTGCAGCACTATAAATATGACATAATGAAACGTGATTTTGTTGATTTATGATGCAAATTTGAAACACAAAAATGATGCTCTGGGGGGGAAAAAAAATCACTGTGTTGTTGATTTTTCTACCTTGGTGCCGGTCAGCTGGGTCGTCTGGACGGGGGCACATTCCCTGGGAGGCGGGGGCCCGTGGACCTGGACTCCCGGGGCTGCAGGAGAGCGTGGATGGACGTCGGGAGTAAGCGCTTTACTCTCCACGGCCAAGGCAGCTGTTGGCTCTGATGAAGGACAAAGTGACGGATATGAGGATGAGGATGAGGATGATGAGGATGAGGATGGCGTTTGGATTGAAGATCATGATAACGATAACAGCAATGATGAGGGCGGGAAAAAAAGTTAGAATCAAACAGAAAATGTCCTCATTCAGTGATAGTTAGATTCCTGAAGCTGCAGATGAGACGTACTGTTTTGTGTGTGCTGTTGGACAGCGGACTTGTCTCCTCCTTGGGAGAGACCAGCAGCCGTGGGACCAGGCTGCTGCTGAGGCACCGAGACGCTGACGAGCGCAGGGGAGGACTGACGGGTCGAGGACTGAGGCTGGGAAACGGACGGCTGGACCTGGACCTGGACCTGGACCTTGACCTGGACCTGGACCTGGGGCAGAGGCTGGGAAGCAGACGACTGGATCTGGCCAAATAAGGCCTGTGAGACCTGGAGCTGAGGAGGGACCTGGTACTGGGCTGGGGGCTCGACGAGGAGCTTCGGAGCTGCGGTCTGGGGGACTGAACTCTCGGGTCCAGGCAGAGTAATCTCATGAGGTCCAGCCGGTGGGGAGAAGGCTGCCGGAGCTGTTCTCTCCGTGTCCTGGACCGGAGGGGAGGAGCAGGGCAGCGGCGTGTCCTCGGGGTCCGAGTGAAGCGGAGAAGCCTCGACACACTGGTCAGACGTCGCCGTGTGGGCGTCCTGACCGGGGTCTGCGTGGGTCTGGCGTTGGGTCTCTCTCTCGTCGGCCTCGGGTGAGGCGAGCGACTCCATCGGCACCACCGGCAGCGCTCCAGCCAGCAAGTCGGATGCGATGGGAGAGCTAAGTGCTTGCTGTGGCAGACATGAAGAGAAAGTGTGGTCAGATAAGAGCTCAGAGAGCCTTTAGGAAGCAGCTGATAGTCGACCAATCACTGACCTGTTGCAGACGTTGCATAAAGGCCTGGTTCTGACCCATGGAGCGGGCCACCTCTTCCACCACCTGGGTCATGTCGGCTGGGGGCATCAGAAGTTTGGGCATCTCTGCGGCTGGAGGCGGGGCCGGAGGCGGCTGCTCAGGAGGAGGCTGCAGGAGTGTGACCACAGGGGGAGAGGGGGCCTGCAGCCCCGCGGGGGCGGGCTGCACCGAGACGTGCTGGAGAACGTGACCGTAGGACTATAGAGGGAGGAACCAGACAGAAGCTGCTCTCAGACATGCACTGAAGTCCAGACGTTGTATGTGACAACACAGAGGTCCGCAAATGTTGCTCCGGACATTTTCCAGAACTTTCCCTGTCATGTCCTGCCCTCCTGCATGCTCAACACATAGAATGTTCCAGAAAGTTTCCCTGCTGGTGGGAACGCATGTGACTCGATCAAACTCGAAAGGCCAACTCCGGAAAAAATACTCCGGACCCAATTAACCGAACATTTTCCGGAGTTCATGTCTGAAAACAGCTAGAGTGACATAAAAATGAGTACGGGTGTTTTTATTTCTCATCAAGTGTAAAATTGAGTTTGTCACTTACTACTACTATTATTTTTCAAAACGCAGCTATACGAGAATTTGATTCGATGATAAAAACTACTACTTAATTTCATATTTTTTGAAGATGTTGTGTAACCAGCAGAGATCTGGCTCTGCACTGATTTTTTACATGTTGAAACAGCCCAGTGTGTTGCAATCAATTGTCTTCATCAGAATACATGTTGTGGCATATCAGAATGTGTGTGTGTGACCAAGAAGTACAGCAATGCTTCTTTTTAAACCTCAGAAGAACAACGCAGATTTAAAAAATCAAATACATTTTTGGAGGGACCTTTTCCTGGCAAATCGACTGCTCTCCATTCATTTAGACACAGGAAGAAAAACCAATCCGTAACGTTGATCCTCAAGAGTCCATTATCATTTTGTAGTAGTAATTTTGATAACACAACCCTGACAAGTTTTAAGCCCCTGCGTATAGATTTGTACAAAACATGAAAATAAACAGAAACTGGTGAACACCCGGAATACATCGCAGCAGCATGCTCGGCAAATGGCTATATTGAAAGTTGCTGATTTAATAAACAGAAGAAAACCTAAACACGTACAGTCCTTCAAATCAATGTTCATACTTTCACCCTACACCAGGGGCGTTTCGAGGGACTTTCTGGGCCCCCGGGCAAAAGGGACCTAGTGGGCCCAACAACGAACCGGGGGCCTTGTTGGTGTCTTTGTACATGGCCTATCATAGAGTTTAAGGGGGTTCACACAAAATGGTTGTTGCCATGTACTAACTTAATCAGCCAATCCTTTCAGTTCAGAGCTCCGAGCAATTGTTTGATTTGCCTACCCTGTTGCGCCACACTCATCATCATTCAACATATCCTGGTGTAAAATCTGCTTTCAACTCCAAAAACAACATGGTGCCTTCAGGCTGATGATACCTCTAATATTTTAACCGTTACACCGTTTGATTTCAAGGAAATCTTCTATACACAATTTCGCATTCGCCGGCATAGAAGATTTTCTCTTAACATCCTGACACTGCGGAGGTAGTGGTATACCTTACCTGCGGTATTTGGTGGAACGCTTCTTCGGAACTGCTCCTCTCCTCTTGAACAGCTCTCTCCGGCAGCAGCACCACAGACGCCTGCTGGAGGCTCAGCTGACCCTCCGTCACTCCGACCGCGGGAGCCGGGGCCTGGGCGGCAAAGGGGAGCCCCTGAACCACCGAGGGGCCGTTGACGATTGAGATGGAAGTGAGATCCGAGGGAAGCACCCCTGAACTGTTGATCAGGGTGATGTGGTTTCTGAGAGCGGGACTGTGGACCAGGGTGGCGCGCTGCCCCTGTCGTCCTGGGGTGTAGGTTCCCGCCAGCTGTGCTTGCATCTGGAAGACAGTAGGGGGCGCTGACTGTAGATGCAAGGGTCCTGAAAGCACGGTGGCCTGGCGGAGCGCTAGCTGCCCTGTGGGGGTGGTGAAGACGGGGCTGAAGTTCAGCTGTCTTTGGGGCACCGTTAGGATCTGAGAGCCGTCTACGAGCTGCCCGGCGGACTGCGTCATGCCGTGGACCGATGGGCCTTGGTGAGTGGGAGTCAGCAGCGATCGGGCTGCGCTGGCAGACTGGGAGATTGTGACCGGGGACTGGCCTGGAAGAAGGAACTGGTTTTGGCCGTGGAAGAGTCCCTGAGGCTGGAGCACAAAGGAGCCGCCCTGGTTGACTAACTGCAGGCTGACTGACTTGTGGAGCTGCTGGTTGGGCTGCGGCGGTGGAGCTGTAGGCTTTTGGCCTGGTGGTTGGGACAGTAAAATATTCGGTGAGGCGGTCCCAGGGACGAAGGTAAGAGCTGGAGTGGGCTTCTGCCCAGAAGGCTTGGGGCTAATTTGAACCAGCCTGGGCTGAATGCTGATGGGGAGCTTGGGTTGGATGTGCAGGGGGGCCCTCTGCAGCACGATTCCTTGCGCGGCCGCTGTTGCTCTCAGGGTCGGGCTGATGAGAGAATGGCCGGTCACACTGGGAACAGCATTGTGGATGATCATACTGGAGCCCTGGGCAGGACTCAGAGAGAAGGAGGTCTCCGGAGAGGGAGCAGGGAACACATTTCCAGGCAGGAGCCCCATCAGCTGAGGTGGGGCGGCGGGTTTTAGAGATGGGCAGCCAGGCCCGACAGCCAGGAGCGAGGGCTGGGGAGGCTCCACCGCCGCCTGGGTGTCTCTGGGCAACGCCGCGGTGACGGGCAAGGTCACAGACTTGTGCACGAATGGTACGATGGGAGGAGAGAGGAGAGGAGCCGGCGAGTACAGGGACAGGCTGTCCCCGGTTTGGGACAGACCCGCCTCCAGAGCCATGGTCTGCTCCGTGATCTCCGCCTCCTGCAGGCTCTGCTGGAGGATGTCACACGCCACCTCCGCCTCCTCCGCCTCCGGCACGTCTCCCTTCTTCGCCTCGCATCCGCCCTCCGCGGGTTGCCCACCCTGCACCCCCTGTGGGTCTTCTCCACCCTCCGGCGATGACAGGAGAGCCTCCTCCAGGAAGGATAGATCCACACACCCGGCTTGAGGCGTGTCCGGGGAATCCACGCCATCTCCCAGCAGAGAGACGGGGCTCTGAGGGGGGCAACAGTGGGAGATGGAAGATGGAGAGAGAGAGCGGTGCGGACGCCAGCAGAGAAGAAGCAGAGAGAAAAGGAGGGGAGACTTGTGTTATTAGCAGGAGTTAACAGGAAGCAGTTTCGGGCACAGAAGGAGAGAAAACGAATTCCCGCCGGGGGCGGGAGTGTTGGTTGTTGTGACGCTGCTGGTTGTGGATCCAGACACTCACCGGGGCATCTGTGAAGAGGGAGGGCTCCCCAGAGGAGGAGCTAATGAGCAGGTCTTCAGTCTGCAGCTGGTGGGACAGAATCACACGATTTTGGGGTTGGGCCCGCCACGTGCATTCAGTATGTGCCAAGAAATATTTCTAACTTAAAAGCATCACTTGAACTATTGATCTTTTAAAAACAAAAATCTGACTCTGTCTCTAGAGCACCTCTGTTACCTCATTGGTCCCATGAAGGAAGTCGTTCAGGGCTTGGGGGTCACTGCGAAGATGAAGAGAGAGGGAGGAGGTTACAATCGCAATCGGAATCGGTTGAACCCCTTCCCCTTCAATGTATTTTATTATTGTATCATAGGCTGTGTTGGTTAAATCCCGCTGCGTCCGAACTCACCACAAAACATCAAGTAGACAAGTCCCATCTTCATCCTCCATGTCAACTGAGGGGAAGAGGAGGACAGATGTGATCACGTGAATGAAATTTACATGAGGAGGATGAATCAGCGAGTGAAAGGTGACTCATTTCACATATTTTCGAATGTTGCGACAGTTTACGGCATCACTGACGTTCTTTTCTCACCCTCTGAGAAATAAGATCTCAAAAATAAAAGTTCTGACAACTGGTTGCTATCTGAATTTAAGATCCTCCTCTCGGTCAAACACCAGCTACACGTCAGACATGCTCAGTTTATGCACCTTTATTTTTTGATTGGCATCCTCCTAAAGCGTTATCACTGTTCTCTCATAGCCTATGAAAATGTGGATATATTGTATATGTAACTTGAACTGATTTTTGTGTCATCATTTTCTCATTTTAAGGAATTTGCTGCAATCATTTTTGGTCGATCAAAAGATTTGGACGATTCATTTGTATTGATTCACTCCTGGCAGTCAAATGACCAACATTTTCTGAAATAAAGGTCATGGCCTCAGAGTGGACGTCGATTTTGAGCCGGTGTGTCCTGGCGCAGAGAGAGAGAGAGAGAGAGAGAGAGAGCGGACCAGGATACAGGAACCTACTTCATATGTGAGAGGCCCCATACAGAGCGGGTCGAGCTGAGTTCTGGTGGTGGCCTCATGGGAAGTCGTGGCCGGGCGTCGGTGTCTGCGGGCGGAGGGAGGCCGGGCCCAGGCGGCGGGACGGAGACGGAGACGGAGACGGAGAGGGGTCCAACTCCCTGTGATGATGGGGCATCGCTGCGTCGTCACGGTGGAGAGGCTGGACGTGGACACACACACACACACGTTATGAGGTCACTTGAGGTTACCAGAGGCCAAAAAAACCACACACTCACATCTCACCAGTTGAGACACAAGATCAATATGTGATTGATCAGCTTTTGAGGTTGCAGACATCAGACATCAGGACCAAGTCTGGACCGATAACAGCATCATCATATACTTATTTTTTCGGACCGTATTGATTGTGCCTGATGCTGATGAGGGGGAAATGGAAGCCTATGGTTGTGGCAATTATCACAGAGGGGGGGGGGGCACATCTGAACACCTCAGCTGTGGATGGGACTCATGGCTGAATTGAGAAACACACACACACACACACACAATGTGTAACCGCTCGGGCTCATCATCATCATCATCAGCATCATCATCAGCAGCAGCCAGGTCACCACATCCCTCACACAAGCCTCGATGTCCACGAGGACACGAGGACACGAGGAGAGAGGATGGTCCCCGGCGCGATGCTGACGCTGATGCTGATGCTGATGGAGCCGCTGACATGTCGGTTGTTTACCACGCGTCCTCCGCATCAACAGCCTCAAGGTTCCGCATCGCACCAATGAACGAGCGACTCCTCATCCGAGTCTGCGGCGGCGGCGCGGGGCGACATCCCGCGGCCACGGCAGCCACCGGGGTCCGGTGATGCGTTTGTGGGTTACGTAAGGTGAATGTGTGTTCATGTGAAATGAATGCCCCCCCCCCCCCCCCCCCCCCCCCCCAAAAAAAGGATGCGGGATGCGGAGCCGCCGGTTGTAGAAAAAACCTTGCTGGTGTTTTCTTCCCCTTTTCTTCTTCCCCCTTTTTTATTCTCTTTCATATAAATAATAATAATTATTGTTATCATTTCCCCGAGTGGGACCACGGCGGCTGATGACGACTCCTGTAAATCATATCGCGGTAACAAAAGATGTGTGTGTGTGTGTGTGTGTGTGTGTGTGTGTGAGAAATATCAGTTGCACGCACGCAGCCAGACCCCCGAGCGATTCTCCTCAGACATCCCCGCCAGAGTATCATTCCGCAATTCAGGAGGAGGAAGAAAGAAGAAGAAAGAACAAAACCAAAGAGGAGGAGGAGGAAGAGAAGAAAAAAAAACTCACCCCTTCTTTGTGGTTTATTGTCCTGTCAAGCGGGCCTCTGCGCCATCGATTCTCACTCAGTGGTCTTTTCAGATGCTAAGAGGAGGAGAGGGGGGTGGAGGAGGGCTGGTGGAGGAGGAGGAGGAGGGTAGGGTGGGCTGGTGGATGGGGTAGGGTGGGCTGGAGGAGGAGGAGGGGAGGCGGAGGGGAGGAGGAGGGTAGGGTGGGCTGGAGGAGGAGGAGGAGGGGAGGGAGGAGGGGAGGGTGGGCTGGAGGAGGAGGAGGGGAGGCGGAGGGGAGGAGGAGGAGGAGGAGGGGAGGCGGAGGGGAGGAGGAGGAGGAGGAGGGGAGGGTGGGCTGGAGGAGGAGGAGGGGAGGCAGAGGGGAGGAGGAGGGTAGGGTGGGCTGGAGGAGGAGGAGGAGGGTAGGGTGGCCTGGAGGAGGAGGAGGGGAGGCGGAGGGCTGGTGGAGGAGGAGGAGGGGAGGGTGGGCTGGTGGATGGGGTAGGGTGGGCTGGAGGAGGAGGAGGGGAGGCGGAGGGGAGGAGGAGGTTAGGGTGGGCTGGAGGAAGAGGAGGAGGGTAGGGTGGCCTGGAGGAGGAGGAGGGGAGGCGGAGGGGAGGAGGAGGAGGAGGAGGGGAGGGTGGGCTGGAGGAGGAGGAGGGGAGGCGGAGGGGAGGAGGAGGGTAGGGTGGGCTGGTGGAGGAGGAGGGGAGGAGGAGGGTAGGGTGGGCTGGTGGATGGGGTAGGGTGGGCTGGAGGAGGAGGAGGGTAGGGTTGGCTGGAGGAGGAGGAGGGGAGGCGGAGGGGAGGAGGAGGAGGGGAGGCGGAGGGGAGGAGGAGGAGGAGGGGAGGATGAGGGCTGGAGGAGGAGGAGGGGAGGCGGAGGGGAGGAGGAGGAGGAGGGGAGGATGAGGGCTGGAGGAGGAGGAGGAGGGGAGGAGGAGGGCTGGTGGAGGAGGAGGAGGGTAGGGTGGGCTCGAGGAGGAGGAGGAGGGGAGGAGGAGGAGGAGGGCTGGTGGATGGGGTAGGGTGGGCTGGAGGAGGAGGAGGAGGAGGGTAGGGTGGGCTGGAGGAGGGGAGGAGGAGGCGGAGGAGGAGGAGGGCTGGTGGATGGGGTAGGGTGGGCTGGAGGAGGAGGAGGAGGGGAGGGGTGCAAGGGAGGGAGGGGGGAAGAGGGGGGTGAAGGGGGGTACCGGGGTGGTGGGTGAGAAACTGACAGACTGCGAGGAACGATCACAACACAAAAGGTGGAGGAAGAGAAAAAAAAAAAGAGAACTGGGTTACAACTGAGAGGAGGCGGCGAGGATCCAGAGGAGAGTTTGCGGCCGCAGGAGGAGCTCCGTCGTCAGGGCGGCAGACGCGTCGACTGGAGCTCATTCATCCCAGTTTACACGTGTCTGTTATTGATTTTCATTTTGTCATCAAAGCGAATATCCATTTTAATGTAAAAATCAATATTTCGAGACGTGCTCATTTGAGACGTGTCAAAAAGTGTGGGGGGAAAAGTGTGGAATTTCTGATATGTTCTCAGTACTTCTCTAGTGATCAGTTACAGGCTTTTCTAAAAAAACTGAAAAAGGCACAAAAGACAGAAAAAAGTTTGAAAGCAAATCATTGGAAACATTTTTTTCATCTCATCATGAAGTCATCTATTTTTAAATTCAAATTATTTCAAATCCCCCCGCCACATTTAAAAAATATAATCAATATAAATTGTTTTATTAACTAGTATCTAATGATTTACAGAATATTACCATGCATGTGCACAACTGCAAAACAAACTCATCAAGTTAAACATTTCTGTAGATGGTGCCAAAATGTGTTAGTAGGAATGGGGGGTAAAATAAGGAATAAAAAAATGTGAACAAAAATAAAGTAATAATTTTCACCATGTACCAAAATAATCTAAATATGCTAATTTGTCACTGTATTGAGTGAAAAGGGGGATATGACCATGTGATACTGCAAAATAAAATAATTGGAAACAGTTTTGTACAGTTTAAAAAACAAAACTGGATTAAATGGGAGAAAAAAAAAGTAGGAAAAACGTGAAATACATAGAGAAATGAGGAATATGAGAATGAAAAATGGAGGATTAGAGGAAGATGGTAAAACTGAATGAAAAAATAAAAGGGAAAAAGGATGGCGCAAATAAAATGATTATGAAATAAGGAAAAACAAAAGGACGACACTTACTGAAAAGGAAATCTTTATTAATGAGTCAAACATTATAAGATACAAAACACATCTCCTCTCCATGAAGAAAAAAAACAATCAACTTTGAATAAAAACTTCTCAAACCAACGTAAAACTTTTTGAAAACAAGTTACATATAGTAAACATAGTATCGACCCCCCCAACCACAGCCGCCTCCCCCTCATCTGTTCACCTCCTCAGAGGCGTCACTTCGCCGCCTGCTGGGCCTGACGGCGAAGCAGCACGTAGATCTTCTCTTTGATCCAGTCCTTGTTGTACGGCTGGTACGTCTGTGTGTCGGTACGATACCTGAGGAGAGAATATACATAACTTTTTGATCATCACTTTTATTGATGGTCAATCTCCGATCTGCACAGACAGACGAGGATTCTCATCGTAAAAAACATGAACCGCTAAAATCAAACGAGACACGTTTGGCCTCGACGACCTCTTTGTACACAAAAGCGTCCTCGTCAAACTTACACCAGACAGCTGAGGTCGGCCAGGTCGTCGATGAAGTCAAACAGCTGGCTGATGTCGTACGTGATGGACGGACTGTTGGGGTTCATCCTCTTCAGATGCTCCTCGTACATCTTGCACACACCTGGGCAGGAGACAAAGAGAACATCAGGCCTCGCACTGTCAGAACCCGCTAACAGACCTTCAGGAGAGCAGCACATCATCATCATCATCATCATCATCGTCGTCGTCACTTACCTTCCATACACTCGTTGACCGATTCGTAGTCGGCGTACGTCCTCCCCTCGGGCCTCTTGGTCGGCTGCACCAGCAGGATGGTGTGGGACTGGAGAGCCAGAACAGATGTGGTTGAGTTATCAATTTCAACACAATTCCTGATTTAACCCCCCCAAAAAATCATACATGACGTAAAAAGTACTAAATGCTAGTTTACATATTCACAGTTTGTTGATTCCACAGACATTAGTGAACAATCATCACAATGTGATGTTCCGTTTAAAGCTGAGACAGACGCCTGAGCCCTTGAGCTGAATCTTCATCTCAGATAAATACAACCAAATACATTGAACTTTAACTTAAAAGAAATAAACATCTATTATATGTCAAATGTAAACGTAGATGCACATATTAGAGCCGGGCCGATATATCAGTCGGGCCCTGAACACATCGACCGATACGTCCGTGAAAGGCTAATATCGGCCGAAATTATCGGCAAACCGATATATCGGTCGGGCCCTGAACACATCGACCGATACGTCCGTGAAAGGCTAATATCGGCCGATATATCGGTCGGGCGCTACATCTGACACTGTGAACACAAGCACTTTCAGCTCAAATGACGTTTTGAATATACTTGTACTGGAATGTTTTGGGTGTTTAAGTATTTTTGTTGTGTTTTGATCAGCAGAAACTCTCGAGCTTCACTCGGTCGCACAGTCCCAAACGGCCCCCCCCCCCCCCACCCCCCACCAGCACCAGCAGCTACATGCTAACGCTAACAGGGAGCTTGTGTCTCCGCCGCACATCTCGCTGTAGCTGAGGTTAAAAACATGCCGACGCGTCAGTTTGACTGAACCGAATCACACGGACACATCCGCTCCGCGAACGTGGCACCGTCGCGACGCACTAACCATGTTTATCGTCGCTCTTTCAGTCGCTTGCGGTCGTTTTTCTTCTCGGGATCCTCGCTCCTTCTCGCTCAGCGGGGTTTGACCTCTGCCACCGGAAGTACACCGCACCGTCGATTGCCGCATTCAAGTAACGTCTGCAGAGTGGGAGAAAACCACCGTTATTGCAATTCACGAGGTGGTTAAAACCGTAACGCTAATCTTATTCCGATACTTTATGATTGTTATGTGTTTGTAGAAGTTTGTAAGTTTCTATTGGGATAAAAAAGTCTGTTTCATTATTTGAAGGAGACAGGACTTATGCAAATAATTTTATTTATTTATTTATTTATTCATTCAATGGCTATTTATTCATTTTTATTTAGTTTTGGTTAAAATAAATTTGGGTAGAAAACTCTGGCTCACACTCCAACATAGAAGGTGGCGATAATGCACCATAACGCTGGTTTGCAGCCCGCCAGTAAAAAAAAAAAGGAAGAAGAAGAAGAAGTAGTTCATTAGTGAAAGTCTGTAGAATTAATAGACTCCATTTGTTTATGTTTATGTCAAAATTAGTTTCAATTTTTGTGGTGCATTTGCGGTCCTTATGCCAACATTTCGGGGGGGGGGGGGGGGTTCTACACGTGGTGGAGGGAATTCCCTGCTCAGAATCACAGTAGGGGGCTGTAGTCGCCGACCAGTTGTTTTTATTTATTTTAACGTTAAAGAAATAAACAACACACCAAAAAATAAAAAGAACCTCAGACAACGCGCGGGTCCTGAACGCGTCTTCGTCTGTGCGACGGGACAAGCAGGAAGTAGTTAGCGCGAGTTCACAGCAGCGGCCGGATGTTCGGTGTGAAGACAGGAACAACAAAGAAGGGAGGAGAGCGCCCGGGTTTTAAACCGACTTCGAAACTCACATCGAGGGAATCGATTTACTGAGTGCGTTGAGTAAGTATCGGTGTTTCTCTGCGGGCTGCGCGGGTGTTTCTTTATCTTGTGTCTTTGCTAGCTACGGCAGGTTGTGTCGCGTTAGCCGCCGCAGCGCGGCCGCTGCCGTTATGACATTATTGGCTAACTAGCTATTGTAGCGACTCACCTCGTAGTCAAACAATTTACATTTAAACGGTTAGCTTCACTTTTTAAATAATAATGTCATATATATATATATATATATAGCAACAACTCCTATTCAAACTGCGTTTCGTCAACAGTTAGTGATTGGATCTGATTTCTCTGACGGTTAAATCAGTAACGTGAACGTCACATCTCCGCTGTAGTTGACTGGTGATGTTAAATAAAAAAAAATAAAAACATATTTTTGATGTGTTTATTAAACCAGTGCGCACAGGATGATGTCTAACGTGAAACTTTATAACTGTAATTAACGAGCATAGGTGCTGATGTGTCTTATAAATGGTGGGTAATATAATAAATCAGTAATACTCAACATCATGCTGCGGTGGAATGTATATTTCAAAGGTACAAATATTTCACTGTTCTACACTTCTGTTGTATGATAGTTGTAGTCACTAGCAGCATTTCAGATGGATCTTTGACCTAAAATCACATCACATCACTTCATTAAATGCTGCATTAAATCATAATGATTACACCAGTGGGCCCTAAACCTTTTCTGGCCCTTTTGACCTTTTATGAATAAAACGGTGAGTAAGTGGACGTTTGGTCAAATGTCAGATATCAAACTGTTTGAGGCCGAAAGAGTGAAAACTTATATTTCACAAATGATGGGAAGTAAATAATTTTCAGATTTACGTAACATCAAATCATAATCCACCCACATACACATTCTATTCAGTGTTAATAATCATAATATTATTTTATGTAATTTGCTTTATATTACTTTTGAGGAATTAGGTTTTTATCATTTAGATTATTCCCAGAGAAACTGTGACCGGAGAACAAAAACCCGTACAGAGAAAAATGTGGATTTTAATCAGTTGGTTCCTATCAAATGTCTTGACTGCATGTTTAGAACCGATCCTGCTTCCCATTATAACTCGGGATATCCAAACCCGGAAGTCAGGGTGGGGATTTTCGACTCGGGGGGTCGTTCCACGCTTCCAGTTGCGATCTTTCCGACTCGGTGGTTCCGAGGTGTAACGGAGCGCAGGGAGAGTTCACCCTCAGTGTCTCTCGTGTCTCCACGGCAGCTCGGCCGAGCAGAACACAAAGACGGGAGGTTCATACTAAGAAGGGGATGTTGGAAGATACACACTCCGTTCACATAATTCAGGACTGATGAAACCGGCTCTTGTCAGCTTTAAAATGCATCTATGAACAAAATGAGGACCGTGGATTTCGTAGTCGTGGATTTAAGACCAGTGTGGACGGGAGGAGTGATTGTTGTGACCTGTAGCTCTTTGAATGAACATTGGTAAAGACACTCTTATTTGTTTTTCAGTATCAGCTGATCACTGGGAATTAAACCCGACTGTGAATTTAACCTTTAACGCATCAATCTGCAAATACATTTTTTTTTTACATCTACCACCAGTGCAATTTCCTGTTACAACACTACATCTTCAACTATGGAAAAACTCCAGAATAAAAAAGCCCTGTGTGTGTGTTTTTTAATATCGCTGTCAAGCCAATTTAAGATCTTACATTTGCCTCCCGTGGTTTTGACAATCTGTAAACACATGACGCAGTGTTGGTGTTTACACGCTCGACTCGATTCGTCGCCCCCTTGTCACCGCCACAAGCTGAATATTGTCTTCTCCTCCTCCCTTTCACCAGGGCCAAAAGAATTCTGGCCTGCATGTGAGGACGAGCGTGCGCCGAGGCAACGATGGTGAACAATATTGAAATGGATGTCGAAAGCAATAT
Organism: Scophthalmus maximus; assembly: GCF_022379125.1. Lineage (NCBI taxonomy): Eukaryota > Metazoa > Chordata > Actinopteri > Pleuronectiformes > Scophthalmidae > Scophthalmus > Scophthalmus maximus. Next base: position 3,742,037 of record NC_061529.1, read on the forward strand.
GGTGAGTGTGAACAAAAGAGAGAAAGGTGTCGCAGAGTGTGCTCAACGCCGGCGTCTGCAATGTCGACGTATTCGCTAATGAATGATTAGCCAACACTTTTTTTTTAGTTCCCTAAAAAACAAAGTGTTTCAGTGTGAAGTCGGCGATGAGAGGAGCCGCCTGTCTGATCGCTGGTCGGTGACGCCGCACACTGCGGAGGAGTCGCGTTACTTTTGTTTTTATTTGATAAGTTCTGACAAGGAAGGGGAGATGTTAGACCAAAGTAGTAACACAAGGATCATGAATGTGAGTGTGCCGTCTTCGCTCTCACTGTGAATAAAGGTGTGGCCTCCCGAGTGTATCCAAAGGGTCAAAGTTTCCCTTCACTGTCACGGTCAGCACAATCCTGCGTCTCAGCACAACGGTATTTCTTTTATTTGTCAGGGGGGAGGGGCTACATTTCTGTCCCGAATGTCACGTTATGGTCAATAGGTCACGTCAGTGTGTCTATAAGGGAATAGTTCCAGTATCACTGCTGTCAACAGATGGTCGACTCACACCGATTCAATAAAGTTGGGTCTGTATCGCTTCTTCTGACCCCCTTACTAATCTTGGCTGTATTCCCAGGACTGAGCAACAATGCGGCGCTCCGCATGGTGAGGTCATCTTTTTGAACGGCGGCCTGTTTAAAAAAAAAAAAAAAAAAAAAAGCAGCTTTCACTATTCAGATCATCAGTCTCTCTCTGGTGACGCCTCCCGATGAGATCGCTTCACGTCTGGCCCGGCCGCCTGCCGCTTGTCTCGACTCGCCTAACAGCCTGGCGGTTCTAGTTCACATAAGTCTTCTTGAATTTTCTCTTTTTTATCTCTTTTTCCTGACAGAACAGATCCTCGGGGAGGGAGGGAGCGAGCTCAGCGTTGTTGTCCTTGGAGGATAATCTGTGTAGGGAGTGTAAATGTGCCAGTTCAGCTCTGAAATGCGAACATGATGTTTTTTTACAGCATGTCTAAAGCCATACACGTTTCATAAAAATCCATTAGCTTTTGCTTTTGTGTGTGCGCCGGAAAAGAAATCTGGGTTCGCGGCCCCGGCCAGAGCTGTGGAATCACAACAGCAACAAAGAGAGAAACTTTCTCCAAAATCGCTTACTTCTCCTTTTTTTGTTATATGTTTTTCTGGCTACTCTTCAAGAGCATTGACTGAAAGGGAGGTAAAAGAACAAGGTTGACACATGAATTAAGACTGAATCATGTTCACAATGTTGGAACAAGTTACTTTATTATATCTGTATCTTACTGTTTGTCATAGACCGTCAGGATGTTTTCATAGTTTATCTCCAGGTGTGGCTGAGTTGGACCACACCTCAATTTGATCAACAGGCGTGATCTTTGTGTTCATTTTAGCTTTGCTTGATCTACTTACCGTGTTCTTTTAATATCATAATCATGTGTCCGTCTATATACCATGTTTTGTTTGTGTTTATGTAATAACAGAGATGCACTCTTGAAGCTGCCACTATAGAAATTCCCAAACACAAAATAATGTGATTGTTCTCCAATACCTGCAGGAACAGCAGGTCTCCGGCGCGGCCCCTGAACCCGCCCAGCAGCCACAGGAGGCCGCGGTGATCCGAGCCCGGTCCAGGGGAAGTTCTGGAGCCGAAGGAGGAGGAGATGGAGGAGTCGGCGGCAACGGCAGCGGGCCGGAGCAGAACGGGCAGCCGCCCACCGCTCGACCGCCGCACGTGGTGGAAACCGACGAGGACGAGGATGAGGAACTGACCCTGAAATACGGGGCCAAGCACGTCATCATGCTGTTCGTCCCCGTCACCCTCTGCATGGTGGTCGTCGTGGCAACCATCAAGTCCGTCAGCTTCTACACGCAGAACGACGGCCAGAGACTGTGAGTGTTGTTGTTGTTGTGGTGGCGGATTGTGTGTTTTTTAACACGGGCTTGTTCCAGACTGTCAGCCCCAATCTGCTGTAATACAACCGTCGTGTCACTAGGTGGCGTCGATGCAACATAAACTTTTATCTTTCCTGCCATAACTGTAATTACATGTTATGGTACCATGAGTTAAATAATGTGTCTTTTCATCAGTCTGTTTATGATACATGTTCCGTCCTCTGCTGTTTGTGACGTCTCCACGTATTTGTCGCACCTCAGGATCTACACGCCGTTCCCCGAGGACACGGACACGGTGGGGCAGAGGGCCCTGAACTCCATCCTGAACGCCACCATCATGATCACCGTCATCATCGTCATGACGCTGGTGCTGGTGCTGTTGTATAAGTACCGCTGCTACAGGGTACGGACGGGAAAGACTCGCCACATCATCACACTGCACGTCACGTGTCACTGCAGACCTGAGATTAATAATACAATCTTTTTTGGTTTGTTTAAAATACACTTTTCCTAGCAGACTTTTTGACTCATTCCTAGCAGACTTTTTGACTATTGGTTACAAATCTATTCAAGTTCCCCTAACTGCTGCTACGTTTACGCCTGGTGTCCACAATTCTTGGGAGTTGCAGAATGCCTAACTGAGAAGTGTTGAAACGCTGATGGTTCATTTCCTCACTGGTTCTTTCTGAGTCACGATTCCCAGCAGTGAAGGCGAAACGTCATAAAACACTCCACCTCCTCGTCAGACCCAAGAAAAGAAATATTCCTTAGTTACAGTTAGTTCATGTTAAAATCTAAGTGTAAAGAAACGTGCTGGGGTTTAAAACAAATGGTGAAATCCACACACCCGGAGAACCGGACAGGCGCGGCTGAGCACAATAGGACAATGGATTTTTCCCCCTGGTCCAAACTCTGTGTTGCTAACTGTTTTGTCTGTGGTAAACCCCACCCCACCTGGTAGTCTTGGTAGTTTAAAACAAACACTACTAACACAATATTTTTTTGCAAGTTGAAACGGTGCCGTACATTAAATCTCATGTCTGTGATCTTTTTCATTTCGCAGGTGATCCAAGGCTGGCTCTTCCTCTCCTCTCTTCTCCTGCTCTTCTTCTTCTCCTACATCTACCTCAAGTAAGCCACGCCCCCCCCCCCCCCCCAAACGTCTGATCTCTCCTGTTCCAAACTTCTCACAGATCCTCACTCTCACGTTCTCTCAATTCTTTTTTTACAAGGAGTCTTTCAACAGGCGTCTCCAACCCCGTCTCTGCTTTGTCCCAACAGGGAGGTTTTCAAAACCTACAACGTGGCCATAGACTACTTCACCCTGGCGATCATGATCTGGAACTTCGGCGTGGTGGGCATGATGTGCATCCACTGGAAGGGACCTCTGAGGCTTCAGCAGGCCTACCTCATCATGATCAGCGCCCTCATGGCCCTGGTTTTCATCAAGTACCTGCCAGAGTGGACCGCCTGGCTCATATTAGCCGTCATCTCTGTCTATGGTAAATCCTCCTTGACCTTTGCGTGAGCTTTTCGTGGGAGCAACATGTCTTCACTCGACCCGTTTGAAGATGTTTTTGTGCACCCCACATTCAGTCATCTGCTTCCTTTTAAAACTTAAAATCTCCTCTTCTCTCACAGACCTGTTAGCGGTGCTCTGTCCCAAAGGGCCTCTGAGGATCCTGGTGGAGACGGCCCAGGAGAGGAACGAGCCCATCTTCCCAGCGCTCATCTATTCCTGTAAGACAGACGCCGACCACAGATCCAACTCTATTTACTTCTTGTTTTGACAAAACAGAGAAGGGGGCAATGAAACACTTAAAGACCTCCTCCAGTCACGCTTTAATGTATATAAAAATAATCAGCTATGCCTAATATTTTGTTTAACATTGTTTACCCCCCCAACAAGTTTAGATTGCTTTTCTAAATCTGTGACGCACCAAATCCAGCTCTGCCCAGGATTCGTTTGAATTCCAAGTTGCAGAGAAGTGACACAGAAATCTCCTCCTGCAGGAGCGGAATGGGAAAACACCAGATACAAGTCCCTGTAGTCAATGTCAGACATGTTAGAGGACAGAAACAGAAGAAAAACACTTTTTTGAGTGGAGCGTGACTTTAATAATTAAAATATAGACAAAACATTTATCTGCTTTTGTTCTTCTTCCCCAGCTACGATGGTGTGGCTCGTCAACATGGCCGACACCGACAGGCCGAAGAGGAACTCGACAGAAGTGCCACAGCAGGAGCCTCAAGAGGGTGAGAGCGATGCTGTCAGAGTGTTTATTATTCAGCCAGGGTTCCGACCCGTGGCCGGATGGTTTTGTTTCTGTTGCCCGTTGTTGAGTCTGACTGATATCGCTCGTCCGCAGCTGTGGCGTCTCCCGCCCCCTCCGGTATGTTGCAGGACGACGGCGGCTTCACCCCCTCCTGGGTCAACCAGCAGGAGCACCAGCTGGGAACGCTCCAGACCACCGAAGACACCCGGCGCGAGATCCAGCAGCTGCCGTCTGACCGCCCCCCCGTCGATGACGACGACGACGAGGAGAGTGAGTGCCGACGGCGGAGCGTTTTTTTTTTACGATTTCTCCGAAAGTCGTGTAATCTGAACTTGGGCTCGACGTGAAGCCGACCTCTGTAATTCCAACTCATGAATTCTCAGATTGTCCGGCCCCCGGTCTTCTCCGCCTCAGCGTGCAATCACCATCTTTCACTTCCCTTCTCCTCCAAACACATGAAGGATTTCAGGAATGTTTTTTATGTGCGACTGTTTTTAGCCAGAGCAGATTAGGAAACGACTAGTCATGGCAATTGCTAGGTTTCACGTCTGCACCATTCAAGGGGCCCGCGCTTCTTTCTAACCTAAAGCTCCGGTAAATACGGGGCCGAAGCTCTCGCTTGTACAGTAATTACAGTCGAGGAAAAAGGATTTTCTATAGGGGTGTTGGAGGGCGTGGGGGCAGAAAGTGTTTTGTGTTTTGAATTAACTCCACCCTGACGACTGTGGTGTCGTTCCTCAGGGGGCGTCAAGCTCGGCCTGGGAGACTTCATCTTCTACAGCATGCTGGTGGGAAAGGCCTCAGCCGCGGCCAGCGGCGACTGGAACACCACGCTCGCCTGCTTCGTGGCCATCCTCATCGTGAGTAACCGCAGCCGCTTATTTTAGGTGTCGGGGCCCCGACTCGCCCACAAACCTCGGCGCAATATCTTCTAACCCCACGTTATGTGAAACCGCTTGATTGCACAGCGGGGACCGTTTATTTTTTGTTTTGGTACACAAGCGCTCATTGTGTCGTTTGGTTCCGTCTCGTCTCCGCAGGGCCTGTGTCTGACCCTGCTCCTCCTCGCCATCTTCAAGAAGGCGCTGCCCGCTCTGCCCATCTCCATCTTCTTCGGCCTCGTGTTCTACTTCGCCACCGACAACCTGGTGCGGCCCTTCATGGACAAGCTGGCGCTACACCAGTTCTACATTTAGCAGGACCGCCGCCGCCCTGGTTAGCCCCTCACACCTACACGACGCACTCAGGCCAACAACACGAGAGCGTCGTTCCCCTTCGCAGCCGAGGAACAAAGGATGATGACGCAGGGAAGAACTCACAATGGCGGGACACAGAAGTTGTTTTTGTTCTGCCTTTTTTCTTTCCGGCTTTAACGGGAGGGTATTTCCCCCACAACAGCCGTTCTTAGATCTTTTATTTTTTGCGTTTTAAAACCAAGAAGTGACGTTTGTGGCTCGACGTCGGGACCTCGGCCTTCGAATAGTCTGTCGATCACCAGTCCAAGAATATTTTACCTTTTATTTATCCAGGGAAGCTTCTCGAGAACTTCATTTTTCAGCATCGCTCCAGCTGTCACATCCACACACACACACACACACACACACACACACACACACACACACACACACACACACACACACACACACATATCCGCCAACAACCCCAGTCTCCAACAGTCGGTGCCTTGCCCATGGACACCTTGGCTGGTAGCTGTTGAGCACAGGGAGACGGTCTGATTGATGCTTCCCCCTCAAAGACTCGAATCAAACATCCTTCCCTTCACAAATCCATTGTCCCCGAGCTTCATCGAAAACAAAACGGACACTCAGCGTTGATAGTGATAATAGAATTGATTGGTGATCGTGTCGTTTGATTGTGTAACGAGCTGTCAGACACCAGAGCGTGCTTTTCCTCACCGCTGTAAAGAATGGTTAAGACCCTCTCTCTTTTTTCTTTTTACCCACTTAAGTCACACACACACACACACACACACACACATATCAAATAAAAACAAAGCTCTGATTCCGGAGCAACTTCACACCCAGAAAGATTTGCACTGAACTGGATGTTTTTGAACACGAGAATCTTCGACATGTGGTACAAGTGGTAAAAGAAAAAAAAAGTGTATATCAAGAATTTGAGTGTGTTTTTGTGACGCCGTGTTCTCTCACCTTGAATTGACCTTGAATCACATTTTGAATCCACCGCCTGCAGAGGTAGTAACGTTCACACACACACACTCACACACTCACACCTGAGACTCGCCTGCCGTGTCTACCGCCGGCCACTGAGCGGTTCTGCTGGAGCAGTCGGAGGTTCAGTGCCTTGCTCGAGGGCGATTGAGTCGTCGTAGTCGTCGTTGTTGTTGTTGTGGGACAGAAATGTGCTTTTCATACTCGACCCTGACTGAGATGTAATATGTTTTTCTTTTTTTCTTTTTGTTTTTGTAATAATAATGTCCAGGGATTGTTACCTGTTGTCGCCAGGTCACAAACTCTGAACCTTGAGGCTTCAGCGGCCGCCGCGACGCTCGCCTGGTGCTGTCTTGAACTATGCTACATCCAATACGTAAACTTATTTCGTCTACACACGGATATTATTGTGTGTTTTTTCAAAATATGCAGAAGAGACACTTTGTACTTTTCCAAACATGGGGTGGGGGGGGGGGGGGGGGGGGGGGATCAGGGCTCCTATGAAGATCAGGAAAATCTGGGAAAATGTGACGAAATAAGAAATAAAGTTCAGGTGTCGAGGGAAAATGTCGGTCAATAAGGGAGTTGTAGATTTAGTTACATTTTTTGGAAAAAATATTCCAATCATCGTGAGCCTAATTGATTATTTTTAATCAAGTTCAAAAAACTCAAAGGTTAAATCAAAGTAAGAAACATTGAGACGTGTGTGAACCCAACAACCTGAGATAAAGACTGAGGCTGCTCTCCGAGTTTCCTGCTTTGCAGAGTAAAAGACACCGAGACGGAACAAAACAATAATATTTGTTCTGAGACTGTTTCGTTTCTTCCCCTTCTGTTTGCGGGGGGGGCAAATATGTCGGGTGACTGCCTTTTTTTTTCTTTCTTTTTTCTGTCCTCCACATGCATATGTGTTATGCAAGGTTCTTCAATTCAGATTTTGTTCCTCTTTCTTTTGTCTTTTTTTAAATAAACCGATGAAACTGAAAATTGCCCCTCGTGGCTGTTTATTTGTCGAACACGCAGATTGTCAAGTCTCGTAATGTTTATTTTTTTTCCCGCCCACATTATGGCACTTACAGTGGTAATCTGTGAAATCATAGTTCGGTTCGGTCTTTGGCTGCAGCTTTCGTGACAAGTAGTAACTCACTGTGCTTGTGGCTTCTTGCTTTGTTTGAAAAATCTGCGTCAGCGTTAACCCCCAGTTCAGACACACACACACACGTAAACCTGTCATTCCTTCACATGGACAGTGTTTCCAAAACATTTCAACTAGTTTCCACACCCACATACATTATGACCACATGTCTGATATTGTGTCTGTCCCCCTTTCTGCCGCCAAAACAGCTCTGACCCGTCGGCGTCCACCTGCGGGTTTCGTGGCCTTTGGGGCCTCCGTGGATCTGGCTTCTTCACGCGTCCTACATCAGGCTTGGTCGAGAGAAGGTCTGGGGAGTTTGGAGGCCGAGTCGTCGCTGTTCTTCCTGCTGTTTCTGCGGCACGTTGTCCTGCTGAGTGAGGCTGCTGCCGGCTGGGAGTGGCATCAGGGGGGAGGGTCTACTTTGGCGCCTGGACAGGTTGGTGGTTTGTGTCAAAGTATCACTCAGATGGACACTAGGACCTGAGGTTTCCCCGCAGAACATTGCATTATAACGAGATAATCAACGGTATGTTGTGGCTGTGTATATATATATATATATATATGTGTGTATATATATATATATATATATATATATGTCTGTATATATATATATATATATATATGTGTGTGTGTGTATATATATATATATATATATATATATATATATATATATCGGCGTATAAGCCAATGGGCTGAGAGGCCTATGATGACAGGAGTGGTTAGTCATCCAATCTGCTCATCAAGACCAAATATTTTCACTGTACAGTACTGGGAATTTTTTTTTATGCTTGTAACGTTTGTATTTCTGAGTAAACTCAGATTTATTCCAGACAAACCAAACATATAAGCAAATGTAAAGGGTTACTCCGCCCATTTTTACATGTCAAAAATCAGTTAGCAAGTCATGAAAAAACACTTAGCAAGCGGAGAAGGTCCAACAGAAAGTTGCAATTGAGCTGCATCCTAGGGAAATGTAGGATGCAGTATCTTTGGAACTCGACCTTTACTAGACACTAAAAGTCAGGAGATCTTGACTTTAAAAAGAAAATCTGTATCTTCTTAAATCCACCAGATTCATGTGCAGGATTGGATCGTTGGAGCACGCAGGGGACAAAAGTGATGCAGAGATCGTGCAAATACTAGATTCTTGAATTCTTGCTCATGTCCGTCCATCGTAGCGGTCGTATTTGTCGTTTGTCGAAGTTTTGTGAGCCTTAACGTAAAGTCAAAGTAGCAATACTCTACAAAACATTACAATCAGAAGTCCTGTATTCAAAACTCCACCACTGCGTAATTGATGTACAGCACAGAAGAACCGTGAGCTTTTATTTCTACTACAATACACTGGTTCCAGACTTCATTTGGCCCCTTCTGCACAGAGGTCACAGGTCATAGGTCAACACCCCTGGACCTGTGAAATAACCTCACGCGCGTCATCTGCTCTGATTGTCCAGTGAGCGAACGCTGACGCAGAGCTCCTCTGTGGGAACATTGTGGAAATTCCTCTGCAACGCTGACGCACTGGTCTCCTGTGCTCGCCCCCCCCCCCTCTCCTGATGCCAACTGGCCGACCAGCGCAATTGGCACCATCGCTGGATGCATTAGCTAGTCGCCATGGAGACCGCTGGGGCCGGCCCTGGCTTGGCCCGGGACAGTGGCACAGTGTGGCCCGTTTAGCGTCACGCTGTGGCTAAATTCGATCGAGCCCTCGGAACGGGGGCCTCATCCTGCGGTGAGAGATCCCGCGGCTCAGCTGGTGGACGACTGCAGAGTTGATTCCATGAGGCCTCTCTCTCTCCTGCGTCGATTCCAGACACCTGCCCTGGTTCGGATGATGTCACCACAACGTGCACTTTGAAACTGTTGGCAGCGTTTCACAGACGAGATGAACTCGTGAAATGCGAAGAGAACTTAAATCCTCTCTTTCTGTTTTGTGTCTCTCGGCAGATGTTTAAACTCAATGTCACATTTCTTCTGTAGGCCTTTAATCTTGTTCACTGACGGGCGGAGGAGACTACAGAGTGAACTGAGGTCACCTGTCAATCACCGTCATCCTCTGTAAAGAGTGGATTTAGCCAGGAGCCATGGTGAGTGTGTGTGTGTGTGTGTGTGTGTGTGTGTGTCACACCTACAGTATGTGCGTGAGAGGTTTCCCAGGATAGCTCTGCTAAAGGGATTACATGGCGGAGGGATGTCTGCTCCATGTGAGACATGTATGGAAACCGGAGGATTAGACTCCAGTAATCGCCGTGGAGAGGAACCCGAGCGGCAGACACTCGACGGCACAGGAGAGAGGAGAGACGGACAAGAACAAAAAACTCTGTGAAGGGGAATAAAAGATGTCTAAGGACCAGCTGGAGAGCCTGGTGAAGCGCATGGAGGAGACGCTCTCCGAGATGGAGCAGCTGAAGCTCCACTGCGGCCGGCAGAGCGAGGAGCTGAGCCAGCTGGTGGTGGAGCTCCGCCGGGAGAACCAGGAGCTGGCGGAGAAGTACCACCAGCTCGCGGCGGAGATGAAGGAGGCCAAGGAGATCATAGACCAGCTGCAGGACACCAAGTACGCCTTCAACGCCAAGGAGAGGCAGGCGCAGAAGCTCAGCCGGCAGCTCTGAAGGGCCCCGCGGGGACGCCGGGAGACATGGCCGCAGATTGGATGAGACCTGGAGGAGGAAATTTAAAAAAAAAAAAGGCCGAGAGCGCGTGATAAAAGCAGCTTGTTGCTGGGGGAGTTCTAAAGACTGGGTGGGCAAGGAGGCTAAACTGAGCACAGCTGGTTTCTTTAACGTATAGGAAGGGTGGTGTGTGTGTATATTTTTTTTCTTCTTGTCCTCCACATGTGTGCGTTTTAGGGTCTGAGGAGGAGGACGGATGTAAAGTTTAGTAATGTGAACGTTTAAACCTGCAGTGAATCCTGTGGCACGGGGCTCCTTTTAAATCCACGGCTGTGCAGACTTAATGAGCAGGAGTCCGCAGCCGGATCGTGTCCAAGACGTCGTGTGGATGTGGAGAGTGTGGAATCTGGCAGAGGAGGAGGGAAAAAGGACTGTGCATAAGACATCATCGCGCTCATTAGGTTTCTATAATTAAAAACAACGACGAGCCGGGAAGCCAGGCTGTAAAACCTGGAAGGATTTTCGGTTCAGTCACATCAGAGCAGAAGGAGTCGGTGGTCACGGATTTTTAGGTCACTTTGAAAAGTCAAAGTGACCTAAAAATACCCGATCATCTCTTCCTTTCCTTAAATCTCGTGAGGTGTGAGACCTCGCGGTGACTCCCACCACACCGGGTCGACCTCCGCGGGCCGGGCCCGGCGGCGGACATTTTGACATTGGCGATAGGCGATTGGCTGTGTTCGCTGGCACAACACCAGGGCCGTGGAACCGGAGCAGCCAAACTTTTGTCATTCATACCTGTGCTGCGACATGTCAAAATGCCTGCAGCAGAAAAAAAAGGCCCTGCAAGAAAAAAACTGCAAAGGAAAAGAGGAAAAGCTAATGTGTTTTTTGACGATGTACCACCCGGATGTTTATTAGGATGTTTTAAATTCTGTTGAATGCATCGTGTAATTTATCGCTGTCAAACATACAGTAACGATGTTAGAACTACTGTGTGAGGTTCGATCGACCCTGAATATGGAATTAAATGTCCTTGTTGAATCTGAACGCCTTTTTCAAATCTTTTTAGAAAGGAGACCTATGTCACTGAGACAATACTTCATTTTAACTTTTACTTAAAGGGGCAAGTAAGCAATTTTAATCCATTACACTTTTTGTAAAAATCTGCAATTATCTCCTTCTGGACATCTAGACGACGTGCTGGCGACAGACGCTACGACTCGGGGGGGGGGGGGGTTTCAGGCCTCGCAGTCAGCCCGTCCGTCTGCCGTACCCGAGGCCGGGGGTTCGAGCCCCGAACCAGAGCGCTCAGATCACCAATGACAAGTAAGCTTTCTCCATAATCCCTAACTGCCCCTTAAAGTAACAACAACGCAGGACTTTCACATACATATATATATATATATATATATGTTTTTCAGTACTCACATGTGCATTGTGCAGAAAATATACATACGTGGTAATTTGTTTTTTGTGCTGCTGTACAAACCACTTGGACTATTCTGCAGCAGCAGCATCTCGGGGACGTTGGAGGGACACAATGTACTTTTTTGGAGCTAAACATAGACGACGACATGATGTACTTTCTCCTACGAGAGGGAGCTGGAGGAGGGAACTCGAGTTGTGGATGATGGTCCACTCTAATTACTGTTAGGGTCACGGTTACCTGTGCAGGTCTATGCTTTTCAATATCTATGCTCAGACCTGTGAGACCTTCCAGTGTAACCAGATACACAACACATATGGTTATTTAAATGATTTCTGTCTTTGTGCAGAGAGACTCTGGGCCCACCACGACGCTCCGGCTGCTTCCACACGCCCTCTCTGGATAAAGAAAAAAATCAAGATGTAATCAGCTGAAAGTTAAGCTCAACACAAGCACACATTACACCCGTCGTGTATTTTTACGTTAGCCCAAAATTACATAATTCCAGTTTTAGAGGCCATTGGGATGTTTTCAAAAAACCTCAGCCCCCAAAAAAGGGAAGAGGGACGAGGGGAGGGGACGAGGGGAGGGGACGAGGGGAGGGGACGAGGGATCCTTTTCTGGAAACATATATTGGCTGATGTTTAAACGTAGGTTTGGGAGTTGTGGTTTCCTCTTTAAAGCCCAAAATAATCACTTGTATCTGTTAGTTTCATGCAATCATGGCCATGTTCAGAATGATGTAGCAACTGAACAGTCAGATTCCTCCGAGAGCCCTTGTATCATTTTCTAAATTGAGATCAGTCTTTTGAATTATTGACCAAAAGAAGAAGAAGAAGAAATAACTCCTTGTTGATCCCAATGGGGGGAAGTCGGCAGCCAAAAGACGTGGATGAGTTCAGGTTTGAAAAGTAAAATAGAATGAGAATAATTTAAAATGGAAAAGAATAAATTTAATAGAAGTAGACACAATTACAGGAGTTGTCAAAATTAGGATTCTTTTGCTGCCTGTTATTCGTCCACAATGTTTCACCTCATGAACATTCATCTTTGGGTTTTTTGTTTATTTTGTGTTTGTTCACTATTGTCCATCTTTTTTTATTTAATCTTTATTTAATCAGTATTAAATGTATTATGTTTCTTTGCTCCTCTTTGACAGTAAACTAAAAAAACCCAAAAACATCATCTTGGGGTTTGTGAAACACGATCGACATTTTGTGACATTTTATGGACGAAACAACTGATCGATTGACCAAGAAATGAATCGACAGATTAATCGATTATGAAATTAATCGTTAGTCGCAGCCCTAACTGAGAACCAGAGACTTTCATAAAACAACAACCAACAACACAATCATACAGCAACAAGGAATTACAAACAGTTACAATGACCATAACAAAAAGCACCTATATAACATCCAAAACATGAAGATTTCCAGGGTCGTTTCTGCTTTATTTGTTTTTTAATGAGGTCAGAAGTGAAGGAAAGGAGCATGCCAACAAAACTCGAGGGGTTGATTCAGAATATCGAGTCCTGCACTGGACAGTCAGTCCTCTCTTTAAAAAAAATAAAATAAAAATCCATTGGAAGCGGAAAACTTTCCAGGGAGACGACTTTGGATGAAGAGCCTGGTTATCAGTGGGAATCAGACCCTCGTGTGGTCCAACTCTTCTGGGGCCGAGTACAGTAATAAAAACACGCCAACTGAATGAAATAACTGACTTGTTTCTTTTTACAGCCTGAAATTACAGAGCGCGCGTAAAAGCGTCGCCTCCGCGGTGCCGCGTATAATTGCGCGCGACGCGCGTTGGTTTAAAAGGCGCAGGAGCTTCCAACCAGCGGGACTTTCTCTTCTGCTTGTCGGTTTCCTGTTGGACCCCAGACACACACACACACACACACACACACACACACACACACACAGAGAGAGAGAGAGAGGGAGGTGGGCAGAGAGACGAAGGGGACCAGCCAGAAAACCCTCCTCTTATATCCAGGACGCGTCTCGCAGATCTCCTCAGACGCATCTTCCAAGTCGAAGCAGCTCGAGGGAGAGAGAGAGAGAGAGAGAGAGAGAGAGAGAGAGAGAGAGAGAGAGAGAGAGAAAAAGAAACTTCCAGCGTCCGATCCTCCAGCGGGTTTCGGGACCCACAGGAATCCGCGTGTGAACAGGGTGAGGAAGAATTATGATTATTATGATTTCACCTGAAGCCTTTCCTCTTATGATGACGGACTGTAGAAGCCCCTTGCCTTCCGGAGGGGAGTTTGGAGACAAACCGGGGAGAATCCACGAGAGGAGATGTTTAAATGTAAAGGGACCCTAAGCTCAACTTGCTCAGTTCATCATAGGAATATATGACCCCAGTTTTAATCCTCATGATTTACAGTTTTCCACAGGGGAGAAAGAAACTAAGAATACATTTGATTGTTGTGACATCTGTATAAACATGGGACCTCCTTATTATTCTCCAGACATGCCTCATAAGACAGGACCCTGCTTGCCCCTTCGCTGAGTCATGATGATGAATAATGGTTCATTTGGTTGATTTTTGGATAGAAGCTCGTGCAGCCTGAGGCTCGAGGATCTGTGAGCTCGGTGCAACAATAAGGAAGCGATGCAGAAAATCTCCCTCTGAACCAGAGCGGTGGTTGATCTGGTTCCAGATCAAGAATGATGTCGTTCGGGTCTGAGGAGAGATCAGCGGGATTGTACAAGTGTCTTTGTCTCAGGTTGGATTGAAGTGTGAAAGTCTGCAGTTTCCAGAAGGACATGTTTGTTTTACTGGGACATATCGGTGCCATGTGTTTAGTAGTATGGATTCTTTCTAGGGTTCTTGACTTGAAAAGGTTTTGTTCATCGCTCATAGACATTGAAGCGACTATTGGTTGGTCGATCTCAAAGTTCCTCATCGAGCTGAATCGCTGGACGTTCACGTGGCGTCGTCTTCTCAAAGGTGAGCGGATCCAAATCCAATAACTTTGGGTTTGTTGCAGTAAGTGTCAACATGTTACCTTGGGGGAAGCCCTGTGGGTCAGGTGGAGGACCCACGCGGATGTGAGCAGTCTCAGATCACCACCACCAACACCCCCCTGGGGGCGGTGACGCCACATGAAGTTGCTCAATTTGTTGCTCAATTTGTTGCTCAATTTGTTGATATTGGTGCGGCGAGATCAGACATCGTCTCTTCCTCCCCAGCGACACAACCGTCCCTCCGTTCGTCTCGGCGTACAGGGCAGTGTGGGGGCATTTGGTGGCCACCATGGCCAAACGGGCCAGAGGAAGTCTTGGCAGCTCCAGCCAAACACGCCCCTCCCACCCCCCAGTCCCAGCCCCCTGCAGGAAACCCTCCATTTGCCCTGGAAAAACAAAATAAACAAACAGCCCCTCCACATGCAACAAAAGATCCATTTTGAAGGGCAGTTAAACAATTAGGTGAGGAGAGGGGCAGAGGGAAGTGGCAACAATTCTCTGGTTTTAGATCCATGTAACGGCTTCGGCAAATACTTATCGTCATCATCGAATACTCTGGTGATTATTTTATCCATGAATTCATTTGTTGTTTGGTCTGAAAAGGATAAATCTGTGAAAAAATGTCCAAGGTGACATCTTGAAATGTCTTTGTTCGACCGACCAACCGTCGTAAAAAAACTCAAAGATGTTGGATTTACTCGTCACTGGAGACCACAGAGCAAACTAACTGCTGCATCAGTTGTCGTGGCGACGCTCCGCTCGATGACGATGGCGCGCTCGGAGATCCGCTGCAAAACATTCACCCCACGTTGGCTCATAACTCGCAACTTCCTCGGCCAAAGCAGAGGCCGATTTTCCTCCTCTCCAGTTGTTGCTGTCCTGCTCCTGCGGCCTCTTCCTGCCCTCACGGGTCTCCCGTGCACGTCGCCGCTCTTGCCGCCCCGGCTCGTCGCCGGGGAGAAAGAGGTCGCTCAACGTGTAATAACGCCTTTTATTGGTCACGGGGACCAACTCTGCATGTTTGTTTTCTCTCTCCAGGGAACGACGAAGATGCTCCTGCCTCTGTCGATCCTCCAGCTGCTCCTCGCTCCGGCTCTCGCGGTAAAACTCCCAAAAGGATCCACTAGAAAATGAGTGCACACTAATGGGGGAAAAAATAAACGTTACATGCAAAGTTCCCGTCCAACCAAAAAGCTCAGACGTCTGTCGCTGCGTTTTCTTTTCATGAAAACGATTGTAAACTGAATGTTCTTTGGCCGATGTTTAATGTGGATGTAAAGTCATTCCAATGGCCACAGTTCCAGACTTTCATGACGTACAGGGACGATGCAAAAGTGCCAAAAAAGGACATTTCTCTGAGATATTTCCGATCAGCAAAAGGCTTTTTTAAAACAAGTTTGTCTTCTTATCTATGACATCGAGACCAAAACTTCTGCCTTCTGTGCCATCAGCTCAGAAAATACAGTATAATATATCCTAACACTACACCTGCTGTTCTGGAGCTTTCGGTTGTTTCACTAGGATTCTTCACTATAGCAACCAATGATGGTTCAATTTGAAAGCAAAGAAAGCCACTTGATAACACAGATTAATGTTGATTCCCTTTTGAAATATATATATATTTATATATGTATATGTATTGTGTGTGCGCAGGTGCCCAGTGTGGACCACTGGGACACGTGGGGTCCGTATGGAGAATGCAGTCGCAGCTGTGGCAGCGGTGTGACCATGAGAACCAGACGATGCATCACTCTCAGGTAAGTCTCCTGCACATGTGATCTATCCATTTCTTCATCTGTACAGAAACACAACACACACTGTGTTCACTCAAACCCAGCCCGTTGTGTGGCTCTGAACACACACACACACACACACACACACACACACACACACACTCTCACACACACACACACTCTCACACACACACACACACACACACACTCTCACACACACACACACACACACACACACACACACACACACACACACACACACACACTGTCTGAATAAAGCTTATTGTGAGGTTGAGGGGCGCAGACCTGCATCTTGATTGTGAAAGAATGCCTTGAAGTCGCCGGGACGTGGGCTTTGTCTCCGCTCCCCACCCGACTGCAGGGAGCGGCCTCTCCTCACTGGGTGTTGTCCCCTTGGCGTCTGAAGAGGATCACATGGGTGGTGAACATTTCTCTCTGCCCCCCCCCCCCCCCCCTTGTTTTTAAAACGTGGTTTAAAAAAAAAAAAAAAAGATAATCCACATCAGTTCATCGTGTCTCTTTGCTGCAGGTGTGTTTTGGTTTAATAAGTATAAGTATAATTGAGTATAATTTTAGTCGAAAGGATCCATTTTGCGGTTGGTTCCGACACGACTCTCCTAACATCTGATTGAATGAGACGGATTATTGTTGCAGCTGCTTGAAATTGAGCTGTGGATTTAACAACTGCCGTTCAGCCGTGTGGTCCAGTGTTTCAGGCCTTTCCAGAGGATCACAAGACAAATCTAACTACTAATTTATGGTCTTTATTTTTCTTAGGTTTAAAGGAGAACCAACATGTTGGGAACCAGTGATTTGTTCTTCGCAAATGTCTTGCGTTTAATAATCATAATGTCTTTTAATCTAAAATCCGATGGAAGTATCTATCTTTGAAATGTGATGGAAATAATGATAATAAAATGGAAATATTAGTTCCTCAAAAAGTTACTTTCCACGTTAGCCCCCAATGTCAAATTAAATATCCACCTTTAAACTATCTCGATCATTTTCTGCCCCCACAAAATCTCCTCCATCGTGCAGCTGCGGTGTTCACGGCCCCTTTTTTTTTTACGGCCTTAAAAAACAGGAGCTCGTCAGAATGTGGGCGTTGCCTCCTCCTCTGCGATTCTGGCAAAGAACTTGGAATTCGATTAAAAAAGGAAAAAAAGTTTGACACGTTCCTCATCACAAAGATGCCCACCAGACAGAACACGTCGATTCTGAATGTCTCCCCCGACGTGTCCCGACAGTTCTCTGATCCACCTTGTTTCAATCATTTGATGCGTTTGTGTGACGGCAAAATGGTCGTGCAGCCAGTCAGTGAGTCAGACTGGTAGTGTGTGTGTGTGTGTGTGTGTGTGTGTGTCTGTGTGTGTGTGTGTCCTGCCCACTGCTGCTGCTGGATGAACACTGTCGTATCTTGTCTGCCAGGTTTCCCCGAATTACGCCTCTTCAGTGATGTGATTTGACAGGTTGAATCATTGTGTACTTTACAGGAACTCCCATTTCCCCCTAGATATTCACCTGAGTATGAACTGACCTGACCGTCATGCAGATGACTCAGTGGTTTGTCATTGCACGAAGGCCTACAGACTTTCCGAGCTCCCTGACATGTGGGATTTTAAATGGAAACGACCTTCTTTTTTTCTTTTTTTTTGGTTCACGCTCCAAATGTTTTCTTCTTCCGTCCCCGGAGTGAAGAGTTGAAGTTTCCGACATGTTTCAGTTTCAGCTTCCTGGCCCGCTGACAGGAGCGCGTGGCGCGTCCTCGGGCCGAGGGGGCGGGTACTGTTAGGAGAGGGCTCGATCATGAGTTGTCGGCGTGGCGTGGCGTGGAGGCGGGGTCGAAAAACAAAGGTGCCGCTTTCAAGGTTCGCCGGCGTGCGAGCGAGCGTGCGGTTTGTTTTTGTGCAACGCTCTGGGTTGTTGATGCAGAGGCCTCTGCCGTGCTGAGCAGTCAGTTTCTTTTATAGGCACGCATTAGAAGACGAATGCCACTTAGGGAGGCAACTGGTTATTTTCTGAACTCCCCCAGACGGTTTTTATTTGCATTTGTTGCTCTGCCGTCTCACCCGGTCATTAAGAGCTGCTGGGTCACAGCGATGACACAAGGCTTTTTATGCAATTTCAGTCTTAACATACACAGAGTGTGTTTCCTTGCTTCCTTCGCTGACACATGAAGTTTCTCTTAAAGCTACAGTGTGTAATATTTAGAAGAGCTTATTCACAGAAATTGAACATATCGTCCATAACTATCACATTTGTATAATCCCGATGTTTTTCCGTCAACTCTGAAGGAGTTAAATATAGTTCCATGAGGTGGACCCGACCTCCGTGTGAGTCGCCATGTTTGCTACGTGCACCAAACGCTCCAGAATACGTCGATTTTCGGTGCGCCACCATAAAGTGTCCCCTGTCGGGTGCTCAGTTGGTTGCGGTTTGCAACTTTACCACCGGATGCCGCCAGAAAATTACGCGTCACCACCTGGAGATGTGGAGTTTAAAAGAAGTGGGTGTTCAGGAGGCAGATGGAAGAGACTTACTATCCTGTTGTATGAAGGATCCAGTGATTTTGGTCTTTGCAGGAGTCTAAACACCAGAATACTCTCAACCTTTGCTGCATCGTTTTTTAACGATTTTCAATCCGTCTCTCACTAATCCTCCACCTTTATTTAAAGTGCAATGCTAAATCACTGGAGTAACCCTTCTCAAAGTGGATATATTTAATATATCATGTATGACTTACTCTTTTTTTAGTGTCCTTTACTCCTTTTTTTTTTTAGTTGTGAACTCTGGACAATTGGGTCCAGTCGTTTTCCGGAATTTGCCATTTTATTTACATTCATCAACACGCCCACTATTCCCGCATGTGCTCACTCGGACGTTTATCGTACATTTTACTTGGGCGCCGGCAGGGAAATATCTGGAGCAACATTTGCGGAAATTTGTGTTTCAAAAAATGTCAGTGCACGTGTGAAAGCAGCCTCGGTCGGTCCGACCTTGTAGCGTCAGTAAGACCTAGCAGGAACTGAGAGAGCTGTAAGAGACACGACTTCCCCCTCCAGCCGTGAGAAGATGAGGTCGACCACCTGCAGTCGGCCAAAAGTGTCTCGACCTCACGCTCCGTTCTCTACAAACAGGACCGACGGGGGACACAACTGTGTCGGACCAGAGAAATCCTACCGCTCCTGCAACATCCAGGTGAGAACACACACGACCCAGACAAACACAAAATCTCAAAGCCTCCTCGTTCCTTTCGACGGTACGATTGTCTGACACGCCGCCCTCCCGCCGTTCCCCTCAGGACTGTCCCGAGGGATCCAGGGATTTCCGCGAGGAGCAGTGCTCCGGGTTCGACGGCATCGACTTCCAGGGGAAACGCTACAAGTGGCTGCCGTACTACGGAGGTCAGGAGCAATAAGACGCCTAGACAATAAGACTTACTTGACTTGAGCACCGCACATGAATAGATTTTCACGCTTGACGTTGATTGTCCCGTGTCTGACAGCGGAGAACCCCTGCGAGCTCAACTGCATGCCCAGAGGAGAGAACTTTTTCTACCGCCACCGCAGCGCTGTGGTCGACGGGACACCCTGTCACCCGGGACGGAGGGATGTGTGTGTGGGCGGAGTCTGCAAGGTAGGAAATATGTAGGAAGAAACATGCAGTGGAATATAGGGGGAGGGGGGAAAGTCCATTTAAATCTTCCACGTTCCCTTAGACCTTGACAGGAAAAAAAGTATTATCTTAAAATCCGACCGTCATTTCTGTCCAATTCTTCTACAGTAAGTTTTTCTTTCTGATTATAATTTTGATCTGATATGTGCCAAAAATAGGAGAGTACACTTATCAGCCGTCATGACTTCATGGTAGAACCAAGAAATAGTTCAGCACATTAACCCCTTTGGCATTTGTAACAGATTTGAACGGACCAGATTTGACATGATTGAGTATTTAGCTCCAAAGAGGCCGTTTGTTTTAGATCTAGCCGCTGCACAATTACCCACAAAGCCCGGCCGGACGAACGTGCGCGAGGCGTGAACCTTCCTCCTGCGGCGCTCTGCCAGGAACTGAAATGCCTCCGACATGTCGAGTTCTTCCTCACCTCCACCACACGCGCAAGGAGAAATGTGAATCCCATTTCAAATGCTCTGCCGCCGCCCTCCGCCCTGCGAGGGCTGAGCCGCAGCACGTTGCACCAGTACAGTGAATAGACATGTGAGAAAAAACACAGAGATGGTGTCAGACCCTGTATTAAGTTCGTCCATTCATTCTGAGTAAATCCGTCCACGTCCTGCGTCACTTGGTTAATCGGAGCGGACGCGGTCGGAGGAGCTGAGCTGAGCTGCGGGGATTAGAGATTAGTTTCCCCCCGTGTCAATGTCAAACACCTCAGCGGCTGCCTTGACCTCCTCCTCACGCCACACCCCGTCTCTGCAACCTCTGACCTCCGCCTCTGCGGAGAGCAGCTGTCTGACCTCTCCAGTTGTTGGTGCCTTTATTCCTTTACCACCTCGAGCTCCTGATTGTCTTTTCTTTTTCACAAAACCGAAAACACCTTTTGCGCCCACACACACAGTTTATTCCTGTTGAATGATGCCCTGTGTGTTGTTTGGGCACTCGACCCTTTAATTCATTTTTCGAGTCGTCGCCCTTTGCACGGTTCGTGTCGTGAAGTGGAGTCAACACCGGCTGCTTATTTTGAATGTGCTACTTTTATTTTCGTGTGGATGATTCTGGCTCTAACACCGTTTTTTTCTTCTTCTTATAAACAAAAAAAAATCAAACCCAACAAAAACCCAAACACCCAAACAGTGTTTAGATCGTTGCTGGAGACTGAAATGTGAAGTCCGATCCGCCCTATGTCGCCTTTGGCTCGAATAAATACATGACACGCGTGATCATTTGAAATAAAAATCAAGGTTTGCGTTTTTTCAAACACAGACTTAACACAGCTGTGATATATTTGCAGTGGACAACATGAACAGGATGCAGAATTAAAAGTGAATATCTCTGCAAATGAATATTCTTCTCACCGTTCCTTATGAAATATATATATATATATATTTTTTTTTTTCCTCTTCTCCCCGTCTGCAGCGTCTGGGCTGTGACAACATGCTGGAGTCTGCTCAGCAGGAGGACCCCTGCCTGCAGTGTGGGGGCAGTGGACAGTCCTGCCACCGCGTCAAGAACAGCTTCTCCGTGCGCGACCTGCCAACCGGTGTGACTAACTGAGACACACACACACGCTGCCGGATGTGTGTTTTATTAGATCGTCACATTTGTGCCAACGCGAAGAAAACTATTTTCCAGCATTGATATTAATGACTACAACACACATCGTCCGGTCTCACAGTCTCCTTTTTCATTGGCAGTATCCGTTTATGATTATTTTTGCTGTCTCTTACAACTGTGGAGTTGTTATAATTTCATAATTTTGTCAATCGAAAACATTCGCCTCCGCTTAAGAGTTCAAACTTTGGACATTTAAGACTGCGTGCAGCTTGTTGTGTCTATGAATGCATTTCCAGTGTCATAGTAGAGTTTTTATCCGTTTGTGAGTCATGTCTCGTTTTTCATCTCAGGCTACAACCAGATGTTCATCATCCCCGTCGGAGCCACCACCATCAGCATCAGGGAAACCGTGGCTACGCGCAACTACCTCGGTGAAAGGGTTTGACTTTCTACGAAGAGAATCAGAAAAGCGTTTTCATTTAACCGCCAGTATGTTAATGTGTAACTGGGGGTTTTTTTCGCACGTCCAGCCATCAAGAACCTGCGAGGTGAGTACTACCTCAATGGCCACTGGGTAATCGAGTTCTCCAGGGCGACACCGGTCGCCGGCACGATGCTGTACTACCAGCGAGGCGCCGAGGGCGACAACGTCCCCGAAACCCTCATCGGCCGCGGCCCCACCACCGAACCCCTCGTTGTTGAGGTGAGACCACCGGCGGCAGATAGACCGTTGCTTTTGTCGGATATTTGTGTCTTACCTTTGCCTGTCAATTCTTTAACACCACATCTCCAATGCTCACAAGTGGATTCAACAACATATCTGAGAGTTTTATTATTTATTTATTTTACATCATCGTGGATATTCTGCGTCAAAGTGAGAATTTTTGGGCCTCGGAGAGGTCGGAAAGACAAAACTATTAGAATTCAATCATCATTAAATCATTAACATTCACAGCAAATGTCACTTATGTCAGATTTTGAGATATTTTGCCGTGGGCCAAATATTGACCTCAATTAAAAAAAAGATCAGCGAGTCGTTACCACAGAAGGGTTCATCCTCTGAGGATCATGCATGTGAACCCGTGCCCTTGTGCTCCATGTTGTCGCCCCTCAGCTGATCAGCCAGGAGCCGAACCAGGGGGTGGAGTACGAGTTCTACCTCCCTAACGGACGCTCCAGGGAGGGCTACTACTGGAGCTTTGGATCCTGGTCCTCCTGCAGCAGAGAGTGCGGATCAGGTTGGGGTCTCGCACAGTGGCGTCAGCACATCAGAATACTTGAAGTCCTTGTTTGAAGCTTCACAGTCCCCCCTCTGTCTCCTCTTTAGGCTACCAGTCTCGGTTGGTCTTCTGCACCGTCGACAACGAGGCCTACCCCGACTATCTGTGCGCGTCGCTGCCGAGGCCACAGACCAACCGTACATGTAACCCCCATCCGTGCCCCGGAGTCCGCAGGTAAATCACGAGTCAACTCATTGACAATCCCATTTAGAAGATTTAGAGGGCAGCGTCCTGAGAGAAGATGACCTCACACACACACACACACACACACACACACACTGATGTCGTCGCTCCTCCTTTTGTTATTTGCTCGTCCATTTGCACACACGTAACTCAGACCACTCAACCAGATGAGTGTTTGACTGTGTGTTGTGTGACCGTCTGAAAAGGATGGCGTACCTGTACCCGCCACACTTGTGGACAGCCTCACAGAGACCCAGAGCCCATGTGTTCAGGTAACGCCGGGTCTGTGGTCGTAGTGCTAGTTAGTAAGTAGTTTAGGTGACTGCAAACAAAAGGGTGGGGGGGGGGGGGGGGGGGGGGGGGCGGGATCTGAATCATCGAGCAATTATGTTCCACCGGTCACCGCTGATCTCCTGAGCGTGCACAGATGTTGTGACGTGAGTACTTGAATTAAGATCCGTCCCGTCCTCCGCATTGACTCCTGGAAAACCAACGAATCTTTAGCAATCGGCCTCCGAAAGGTGCCAAAAGGCCGAAAAAAGGTGAAACGAAAGAATGCGTGCGTGTAGTCCGTGCTGATTGAGACGTCTGTCCCACACTCTCCCCCCTTCAGATGTGTTTGACTGTAGCGTCTGTGTTGAGCGCGTCGCCCGTTCCTCCTCCGCGCGGGGCCGGGAACGACGGCGCGGGGCAACCGTCCGGCTCAGAGATCACCGACACCTTCGACGTCTCTCCCCAGAGAGATCGAACAGTGATTTGACACCAGATGTCCTTCAAAGACCCCCCCCCCCCCCCCCCCCCCCCACCACCGTGTGGCCCCTGTCCCTGATCCCTGAGCTGGGCTGCTGCCTGACCGCTTTAGCAAACTGTCAAAAACTCTGTCGCTGTCCATTAACGTCGCTGATGTGCGGTGAGGTGTTGGTGGGTCAAAGGTCATCATGCAGGAAGGGGGGGGTACACATATGAATGGGACGCAGCAGCGGCGGCGGTGGTGTGGTAGTAAACAGCCAGGGCTTCAGTCTGTGACTCTCTGGTATTTCCTGCTTCTCGTCTTTGATGCCGCCGCCGCCGCTCAGAAACCAGAGATGTCTGTGAAGCTCGGGTGGCGCTAGACTCCGCCCCCGTTATCTCTCAATTTAAAGATTCCCGCTGCAGGGAAGACCACAAACACCACATGTCGCATGTGGGAGCTACATTTGCAGCAGTGTGAGATTTTTTATCGTCGTAGAAGAACATTTTCCAGTAATTACTGCTGCTCGTAGTTAAACTAACCCAGAGGTGAAAAATAGAAAGCGACTGGTGGCTGGCTTTTCCCTTTTAACACTTCAGTCTCGAAAAAGGATGTGTTGTTTTTAACATCGTCGTGTGTTCAGTAGTTTCGGTTAAAACAGTGCATCCTTTTATGAGCGCTTGCATTTGAAGGGGTTTCATTCCAAGACGGACATGGAATATCTTTTATCACTCACAATCAAAAATGCCAAACCTTCACTGTTCCCGGCTTCTCAAACGTTTAATTTAAGATGAAATATCTTTGAGATTTTGAATGTTGGTCGGGCAAAACAAGCTGCCCCAAGTCGTCCCCTTGGGCTCTGGGAAACTGGCATTTTTCACTATTGATGCATCGCAGATTTATTAACTAATAATGAAAATAATCTTCAGTCGTAGCCGAATTTGTACTTCGATGCTGCACAAACCTTTTCATTCCCGTGTTTTTCAATTCAAAAGAAGCGTCTCCCCTCGTTGAGATTCTCCTAAATCCTCTGAAGGAAATTCCCATGTTTTGTATTTGATGCCGCTCAGAAACATTTACCTGCCCCAGAACAGAACATTTCAATCTCAGCACCAAAGCCAAACATCCAGCATCACTTTGTGTCTCTCGTATCTTGCTGATTTTGGGATGAAACGCTTCCCAACATCTCCATGACCGTACTCCGCGGTACAACTGTCCTGACGTCTGTCTCCCGTCTTTTCCTCCTCCCTTCCCGTTGGGGTTATTTCCCAGCTGGAACACCGGCGAGTGGAACGCCTGCTCCGTCACCTGTGGCGGAGGCTCCCAGGTGCGCAGCGTGCGCTGCATCTCCCACGATGCCGCAGGGCCCCGCGTGGTGGAGGACGCCGTCTGCGCTGCGTACGCCGAGGCACCGCCGACTCTGCAGACCTGCAACATGCACAAGTGCGCCGAGTATCGCGTGGCCGGCTGGAGTGCGGTGAGTGAGCTACCGCTTGGCGACCGCGGAATACATTGCCATTTCTTACCAAAGGCTATTTCAAACAATGACAAGGACATCTCCTCCGTGGAAATACCTTTCAAAAAGCAACTCTCTGTCGTCGCGTCCGCAGTGCTCCGCGACCTGCGGCCCAGGCCAACAGACCAGGGGCGTGACCTGTGTGGGCTCGGGCGGGCAGAGGCTGGAGGAGGCCTCCTGCGGCACGTTGCTCCGCCCGCCCGCCGTCCAGCCCTGCGAGGTGGCCGCCTGCCCCAAGCAGATCAGCTGGCACGTTGGCGAGTGGGGACTGGTGAGTTGGAACGGGCGACGGGCAGCAGGGCAAGCGCCGTCAGTCGGGTCCTGAACGTGAAAAATATCGTGTCGTCACTCTCTCCAGTGCACTAAGAGCTGCGGCTCTGGTTCTCGGGAGCGCCAGGTGATCTGCTCGGACCGAGAGAGGAACCTGTACCCTGTGCACCAATGTGGCGCTCACCCCAAACCCTCCGCAGTGGAGCGCTGCAACAGACAGGCCTGCTACAGCCCACAGGGTGAGCACGACTGCTTCCACACAATTTATCATCACTTCCATTTCCATTGTCAACTTAAAGGGGCAGTAAGCGGGTTCTAAAGCAGGATGCACGCTCTTGTAGAAAAATCTGCGAATATTTCCTCACCGTCCGTTGACCTTTCGCTTTTGCGTGTGTGCGCCGGGAGAGAAAATCCAGGTTTTTAGGCGCAGCCCAGGCTCCGTCAATCAAAAACGGTGGGAAAAAAAGGTGCGGGCCGCACCACACGACGCCGCGGGCGCAGTTTGTAAACTTCACTCGTCGACACTTCAAGAGACGTGCTGGCCGGTGGCGCTTGCGACTCCGCGGTTTTGGCCTCGTGGTCCGTGCGTCGGACTCCCGCAGCGAGGTCCCGGGCTCGAGGGCCCGGCCCCAGCAGTAAAACATCACAACAACAAACAAAGAGCTTTCTCCAGAATCTCTTACTGCCCCTTTAATGACGCACTCGCTCCTGCTGAAAAATGTGTTTCACGAGACATTTTCACTGGACCGAAAGCCTCTTTTTGGTTTTGAGCTGATCTTCACATCTTCCAATCTTTGAAAATAAATCTTAAGAAAAAGTCGTGAATACAAAGCCCGAGATCGGAACACGTCACAGGGCGGTTCAACCGCTCTCCTCCGCGATGAACTCAACACGTCTCGGTTTGTGTGTGTAGACGTCCCCAGCGTCCAGCACCCACAAGGACACGACAACACTCAGACCGGCTTCCGGCCCTTTGTGCCGAACGACACAGCAGGTGAGTCTCCATCTCCGTGTTCGTCTGTCCATTGATTGGTTGATTGATTGAGTTCCAGGAAACAGTATATCTTTCATTTGACAAACTCAGAAGGAGTTCGCAGCCGGAACGTTGCGCGTTTGTATTTCTTCAAAAAGCTACGAACATCTACAAACTGCGACTTTTGCAAAGTTTTGGCGTCACAGTTCGGACCAAATAAAACTAAATGTAGGTGTGATTGGACCCTAATCATTTCTACCCTCCAGTTCCCCTGCACCCCCCTGTAACCCCAACAGCACCCACACACCCACACACACACACACACACACACACACACACACACACACACACAGACACACACCCACCCACACACCCACACACACACACACCCACCCACCCACACACACCCACACAGACACACACACACCCACACACCCACACAGACACACAGACACCCCCCCCCCCCACACACACACACACACACACACACACAGCCCCCTCCCCCGTCCCCATCCATCCCGTCCCAGCACTAATTATCCAGGCCTGATTGACATGTTTTCAGGGGTCGTCGGGCATTGTCGGCCTTATTAAAATTTTTCCGGGGCACTGAAGTGTGCGAGCGCTGGTGGCGGTGTTTTTTTGGCAGGTTCTGGCATTTTTCGGGACCGTGTTGTTGTCCCAGGAATTTTTTTTTCCCGAGTTCGAGCTCTTGCGTGCGTCCATTTGCTTTTGAGATTATTTATTTTCTGATTGCTTCCTGGCGTCTCGTCGCGGTGCACTCGCCACCAAGCGATTTGTGTTTTTTTTGGGAAGACGAAGCAGAATTTTTTTGGGGGGTTTCAGCAGTGTGTTCCTTTCCTATCGGGGTTTCTTTTGTGTTTCAGCTTCCTGTGAAATCTCTCCGTGTGGCCTCGAGCACAAGGGATTTAAGCTGTGTGACTTTGTAAAGCTTCTTGTGTGTGCGAGCGTCTCAAACCTCTTGTCTAATTTAAACACATGAACGTTGCGAACCCTCAGTCCGCAGGCCAGAGACGGACGCGACCCAGGCGAACACAGTCCACGACCCTCACGGCTCCGCCCCCGCCCTCCACTGTAGCCAGTCGCACTACGGCTGCTGCCCAGACGGACGCACCTCGGCTGGAGGCCCCCAGGGTCTCGGCTGCCCTCGGGGCCCGGCGCCCACTCCTGTGCAGCCCTCCTGCTTCCAGGCCAGGTATCCAACCTGTCATTACACTGTGGCTGAGTCTGTTGTGGAGTCTTCACAGGTTCATGTTCGGCCTCTACGGCCGCCAATCAAAGTCGGCGGTGTCACAATCGCGTCACGCCTTTGATTATGTAACATCACACACGTGGGGCCAACTGCTTTGGCTCAGTGGAAACGAGCGAAGGCCGCATAATGGGGGGGGGGGGTCCTCTTAGCGACGGTCTCTGGGGTGTCACTTTTACGGCTGTGTGACCGCTCCAGCCAGAGACACAATGATTGCCAGAGTGAACGACCCGGTTGGAGTTGACAATGCCAGTTGCTATTTCAGACGGTACTCTCAGCACAAACTGGTTCATTTTATTTTTTCAACTCTCTTCCCTTCTCGTCCCTCTGTGTCAGTTACGGCTGCTGCCGAGACGGTGTGACGGCGGCTCGGGGCCCCCACAAGGAGGGCTGCGCGGAGTTTGTGGCCCCCGCACCCACTGTGAGCAAACCTTTGATCGGAAAATGTCCATTACAAATGTCCAGAATTAGTCACATGTTTTGGGTATGGGAAATAGTCTTATGCACATTATTACCCTTGAATTATTGAGTTTGGTGGCGTTATTAGATGGTGTAAGTGGAGAAAAGGCCATCAGATGACCCGGACATCCCTTTCAGCTCTGTTACGCAGGGCTCGGCACTTTTAAACGAGATAATGTAAAGTAAATGGAATTTTTAAAAAAAAGAAGGGAATAAGCCTTCGATTTTCATCCTCTCCCCAGGCCGCTCCTTCTCTCCCCACTGAGAACGCAGTGCAGTGCAGGACCACCGCCTACGGCTGCTGCTATGACCGCACCACGCCTGCGGGGGGACCCAGCGGGGAGGGCTGCCCCAACCCGCCCAACCACAGTAAGAGTCGGAAGGACGCAAATGTGCACAGTCCCACACAATATCAATCTTTTTAAACTCCAACCTTTTGGTAACGTCTCGGCCAAATGACAATCTTCTGCTCACGTGCAATGTTCTTCTATCTTCTTTCTGGAGATTCTAAACCTTTGATCAAGCGGACGCGATGGATATTGATCCAATTTTCTTTTTTTTTATAGTTGTTTTGGGGGCGATTTAGAAAAAATAACTGTAGAAAGACGAGATGAAAGAAATGGAAATGGGGAATGACGTGCAACAAACGAATCCCCGTCCGAACAGCCCCTCGACTTCTAGAGCAGCTCGGTTTAACTTTGATCATATTTAGATTTATATTTATCTTTAGACTTTACGAGAGAAACGCTGGTGACGTCCTGCTCTGCTTCTCTGCTCTCTAGTCGAGCGCTCCATCTGCTCCCTGCCCCGCGGCGCCGGCTCCTGCAGCAGCTGGGTGCCCCGCTACCACTTCGACGTCATCACCTCCCAGTGCGCGCACTTCTGGTACGGAGGTTGCCACGGCAACAGCAACAACTTCGTGACCCGGGCCGAGTGCCAGAGCGTGTGCCAGCGGGGGCCGCAGCCGCCGGTGGCCCCCGCCGGAGGGCCCGCGTCCAGGAGAGAATCGGCCCCCGCCAGAGGCGCTGGAGCCGGGGGGTCCACCGCCGGAGGGTCAACGGGCGGACAGTCGCGCAACATGGGCAGGATTTTCACAGTCCAGGGAGGTTCGACCGGCGCCACCGGCCGACAGGCCACGAGCGCCGCCGCCAACGCCCACAGAGGCAGATTCTACCTGCGGGGGCGCCGGCCCGCGCCCGTCACCGCTGCACAGCACAGCAGCCCGGCTGCGAGGTAAGACCCCCGGGAGACCCAGGGCGCCCGGCCAAACAAGCTCACCACCCGCCCCTGCTCCCGCCCCGTCACCTCTGGCCTCACGATGCTCCTTAGAGGCCCCCCCCCCCCGCCGAAGGAGCCCTGATCCACACTGGCCCGTGGTGATTCTGAGTAGGGGCCCGTCCCAAAGACAAATTAGGCAGCATCATTCACTCGACCCCCCCCCCCCCCCCCCCCCCCCGCAGAATATGACGTTATTTTAAAATCTCTTCGTCAGTTACAAATGAAGCATCTGTAAAAGACTAAATCTTCGCTTTTTTACTAGTTTTAGAGAATAAATTTGCAAAGTTATAGGGTAACTTAACCCCCTCCCTCCCTCCCAAAAGCTTGTCTTTGCTGACCGCTGGTCTGGTTTACCTGGTGTTGAGTTACTCTTTTTTTTTTTTTTATAATTATATGTGCAACAGAATATCCCAGAAATGCTTTATTTTATACCTCATGCTCTTTATGTAAACGCACACGTGGCTCTTGTGAAACTCCTGCTCCAGCTCCACAGACTCTCACTTCTTCACGCCCGCTTCAAGTAGCATCACCTCATTTATGTTTTGTTGTTTATTTTACCTTGACAAAATGTCAAACCTCACAGCGACCCCTCGATGGACAGCTCTTCTGTTTTTTTGTTTGTTAATGCTTCTGGGACTTTCCTCTGTCTGCGTGGAGTCGATATTAGCCGTCTTGTCGCTCACCGGTGCCTCATGCCTCACCGCGTCCGTCGCCGTCGGCCTCTGTGTGTTTTCCCCTCCATGTCTTCCGATCAGACTAATAAAGGTTCTGCTGTGATGCCTCACGTCATCGTCTGTGTGTCGTCCCTAAACGCTTTGTTCGTTTTTCCACGTTTCAAAGTTTGTGTAGCTGTGGGTTCTTCCGGGGATTTGAGAGGAGACCTTGCCGGCCCACCTCGTCCTTCCTGGGATACTGTGGGTTCTATCCGTCGTTAATGAGTTTGTCCTTCGTCTCCTTGTGTGTCGGCATCACCTTTTGGTTTTTCAACATGTGTCGACATTGTGGTGTCTAAATTCATTGTTTTTGAGGTGAGGGAGGTCTGCAACGTTTGTCTCGTCACTTTTCATGTTGCATGGGTCTTTTGTGTGTGTGTGTGTGTGTGTGTGTGTGTGTGTGTGTGTGTGTGTGTGTGTGTGCGTGTGTGTGCGAACGCCGGGTTTCCTCTCTGTCTCTTCTCCCCTGCAGCCCGGTGGTGGCCGCTCTTTATGTCTGCTTTGGTGGCTACTAATAAAAGTGCCAACAGTGGAGCATAAAGTGACTCTTCCTCGTTCTTTTTCCTCCTTCCATTCTCCACTTTCCTCTCTCCTTCCTTCCTTCCTTCCTTCCATCCGTTCCGTTCCTTTCCTTCCTTCCTTGTGCCCCCCCACGTTTCCTCAGTTTGACCCTGGGAGAGGTGACCATCGATAAGTCCGACCCCTCCACTGTGGAGGCCTTGGTGGGCCAGACAGTCGTGCTGCCCTGTAGGGTCAGCCCGCCGCCGTCCTCCACCGTCGTCGTGGAGTGGAGGCGAGACGGTGTCCCTCTGTCTACCCACAGGTCGGTAACACGCACACACACACACACAGACACACTCGCACACACACACACACTCACTCACGCACACACACACACACACACACAGACACACTCACACTCACACAGACACACACACACACTCGCACACACACACACACACGCACACTCACACACACGCACACACACACACACACACGCACACACGCACACACACACACACACACACACACGCACACACACTCGCGCACACACACGCACACACACACACACGCACACGCACACGCACACGCACACACACTCACTCGCACACACACACACACACACACACACACACACACACGCGGTCAGTGGCTTTATACACATTTTCACTTTGCTCTCTTTTGACGTTGTTGTCTGATGTTTTCCTCAGGCATCACCAGCAGCCCAACGGCTCCCTGTTGGTCGGCCCCCTCACCAAGTCGGACTCCGGTTGGTTTTTGTGCGTGGCCACTCGGGAACGTGAGCGAGACCACCGCTACATTTACCTCTCTGTCTCAGGTAAGGTCGTACACATGTGCGTTTTTCCTCAAGGAACGACCCACAATGAGATCTCAAAGTCTCTTGATTAAAGAATCATTTCATTTAATTATATTTTAAGATTTATTCCATTCCATCTGTGGTCAGAACTTTCGAAAAAACAACTAATGACGTGTCACTTTTAGCACATTAAAATGTTCTGTCTCCGTCACCAGTTGCCTCTCAGTTTTTATCAATGTGTAAATACACAACAGATATCCATATCAACAGTGCAGCGAGACTCCAGCAAATTCCCGATTGTCGCTGCAAAGGCTGCGTCTGAAAACACTTTCGCTCCCGGTGCAGGCGGATAATTGGGGCCAGATTCGGTCAAAAACCCTAATTCGAAGCGACCTTGACCCCAATTAGTTCGTCACACGTGAAGCCCGAGGGACCGGGGGGGGGCTGATGTCACAGATGGAAGTCAGGGCATGCTGAGTCTTTATGAATGATGTGCTGATTTGACATTATGTAAGTGCGTTATGACCGTGTCTCTCACAGAGGGATCGTCTCAGCTGATTCCCACCTCGCTGCCCAGGGACGGTCCATTCCCTCGGTAAGACACGTCTCCGTTGTCTGTCCAGGACAAAGCTTCGCTGAATGATCCTTTTAATGACAGAAAGTGTGGAGACATTGAAGATAACAGACACGTAAACACCTTCAAGAGGCAACCGACAATAGCCCGAGGGTCGTTCTATCGTCCGGTGTGTGAACGACGACACGGTCACTGACATCAGGCCCACCTGTTCCCCCGTGACCATTTCTCTCAGGTTCAGCATCGACCGCTCGAGCCCGTCTCTGCTGGAGATGCGAGCAGGACAAACCGCCCGACTGCCCTGCGTCGTTGTCCCTCCCTCGGCTCTGCAGTCCGTCACCGTTCAGTGGACCAAAGACGGACAAACCCTCAGCGGCTCCAGGTAATCAGGGCAGAAATAACAACAACAACAACAACAACAACAACAACGTTAAAACCATAACGATTGGCCTAATCGATTTTTGGGGTGTCGATGTGAGTGTGGCCTTCTTGCCCTAACTGAGCGCTGCGTTGCAGGTTCACCCAGCGTTCAGACGGCACCCTGACCTTCGGCGGCCTGAGGTCGGAGGACTCTGGTGTCTACACGTGCACGGCCTCCAGTCGGCAGCAGCTGGAGCAGAGACAACTGCAACTCAGAGTCCAAGGTGTGTTTGAGCAGAGCATCCGGTTATTTTGACATGATCAGCACCAGAATCTACTGACTGAACCACTGAGCGTTGTAGCTCCACGTAGTTACCAGCAGATGGCAGTAAAGCTCAGAAGCAAATATTTTATATTGGTGTCAGCGTTAAGCGGCTCTCTCCATCAGGACACATCTGGATTATGAACTGATAGGGGCGTAGGGACTCTTTCGAAATAAAATACATGTAATTTGATCTGATGTTTTTCCCGGCTTCGTCCTCCAGCGGACCTGAAGATCACTACGGCTCCTAATAACATCCAGGTGTCTGAGGGCAGAACAGCCCTGCTGCCCTGTGTGGTGTCGGGAGACAACATCAACATCCGCTGGTCCAGGTGACATGAATCTGATGAGGTTTCTCACGCGGAACTGATGCTTAGTTTCAAGCTGCCAACCATCAGCAGCCGTTGCGGAAGCGACACAAAGCTCAGCGGGCCTTAACTGACTTTCCTTGTTTTTTATTTCTCCCCCCTTCGACCACAGAAACGGCGTACCGGTGCGTCCAGACGGTCGTGACATCCTGCTGTCGTCCGACGGCAGCCTGGTCCTGAACCGCGTGAAGCCATCGGACGAGGGCACGTACACCTGCAACGCTTACACCGGCATCTACTCCGTGAGCGCCACGGCCGAAGTGAGGGTCATCAAAGACTCGCAGCGAGGTGAGCGCCGGGGTCGCACGTCGGCGCCATTCCTGAGGTTCTCGTGATCCCGTGTGCAACATAGTTCGCGTTCAGGACGAAATGAATTGTTAAATTCACCAGATTATTTAGTAGATGTGCACACAAACGTGACAACACAACTGGAAAGCTGAAATTGTCTGTGGCTTTCGTACAGTAGCTGGATTCGATTTTTGTTTTCCTTTACGGTTTATCAGGAAGATTAAGATTGTTTCTGGACTAATTATCAGACTTTATTTCATTTTACCTTTATTTAACATTTGAACATTATTCTGTCTAGCACTACACTTGAGATGCAGTGAGTCAGAACTAGAGCCCGACCGAGAGGGATTTTTGGGGGCCGATGCCGATACATCGACATTAGGGAGTACAAGATTCCAGATACCGATACATATATATATATATATATATATATATATATACATGTATAAATGTATGTATGTATTTTTGATTCTAAGACGTGGTTATCAAACCTTTTTGACAAAGAAATCTGATTGAAACTTGATATTTTAGTTTAATCTTTCTCATAAAAAAACAAGTAAAAATGACAAATACAACCAAATAAATAGAACTTGAATAAAGAAAAAACATTCATTTGACCTAAAATTTAACTCAGAAACGCACATTTAAAGGCTCATATCAGTTGGCCGATGATATCGGTCTGGTTCCATCGGCCCGATACCGATGTGTCAGTGAAAGGCTGATATCGGCCGATATTATCAGCCAGTTGGAGCAAAAAGCACAATCTTTCTTCTAGACAAACGTGGTTTCCAAATGAATGTTCCCTACAGAAGCACCTGGGCCACTGTCCCGGCCATTTAACTTGAACCTATTTACGAGGCACGAATGCGACCTGTTGCAGGTGTGGACGTGCCGCCCGAGTGCGTGGACCAGCCGGAGCTCGCCAACTGCGAGCTGATCGTCTACGCCCGACTCTGCTCCAACTCGTACTACTCCAGCTTCTGCTGCGCCAGCTGCACGAGGCATTCGCAGAAGAGCGACCGGCCCGGCCGGCTGGGCTGAAGCCGCACAGATATTTTCTCTTTGTGGCACAAACTGTGGGGGGGGGGTCGGCAGGGTCTCTGACTTTCAACTCTGAACTGCTGCATTTGCCAAAAGGACTTTGAAAGCGTTCATGTCGGACCAGGTCGTGCAGAATCCGACTTCAGGAGCTCAAAGACGGAAAGGGCCCGGTTCCCTGGAGTTCATCAGGGAGTCTGGGCCTTCCAGTGTCCGTGTGATCCTGTAGAGTCTGTCCAATGTGACGGGTCTAAACTCAGACTTCCTCTGCTGTTCTCCTCTGTCACATTCTTCTTTTTTTTTATCATTATTAAATTAAGTTATTGATCACTGGACCGACCGCTGGCTTCATGTTCTCTGTTTTGAAGAGAACCGCGTGGCTGATGCAGGACGTTAACACATTGTGGAACTACGTCACATCCGCTGTAGTTCTGGTGCGCCGACGTCTTCGCGGACACAGGAATCCGCCCGTTGCCGATTCTGTGACACGCGAGGAGCTGAGGCCGGACTGTGTTTATTTTTAATGTAATTATATGATAATAAAGTCATATTTTGATAAAAAAAAAAACAACCTCCCGTCGGTTTGTGTCGCTCAATGACCAAAAACCTGAAAACAAGACCTGTGGGTAGAACCTTGTCTTTGGATCTGGTCACTGAAAGCGTGTCATCTGAACCATTAACATCTTAAATTCAATAGAGTTATTGTTTCTGATTATTATGGCGATATCAGGCAGGTGCTTCATTATACCACAGGGGCCGTCGTTTGTCCCGTAGCTCCATCATTGGAATCATGTATATCAGATGCTCCTGCTGATTTCTGAGCGGCAACAACGGGATGCTCATGTCACACTCTCTATATAACTTTTTGTCTCGGCCCAATATCATAAGATGAAATTTACAGATTCTTAACATCTTAAAATTAAGATTATTGTCCAGTTTTTGAGATAATGAGTATTGGTTTTTGAAAGTTCACAGAATATACACATTGTTGTTTTTACATCCTAAGTTTATGAAAAATACTGCACAGCATTTTGCATTCGCTCGTTGTCGCCCGGTTATTATGAACTAATAATATTTTAATCTTTACATTAACCTGCACAGTTAAAAGTTTTACTCTATAGCTTTGAAAATCTTTCTCCATCACAGAGTTTTAATAACAATTATTCACAAAATCACAAGCATCATTGTCTCGCTCCACCATGTTCCTGCTGCTCTCCTGTTTACGTGGCTGCAGCGAGCACACACACGTTGTGCAAGGAAACAAATGGACAGAGGGGAACACAAACACATTTGCAGTTTGACGAGACAGCATGTGGTCTCGTCATGTTTCGAATATGAAGAAAGAATAAGTACAGAAGAGTTGTATAGTCTCTCTACATGGAAAATAGAGTTCAACACTTTGTAAGTGATCTGTTATAACCCTCTTTAGTCGAACATCTGTCCTCATCTGCAACATAAACAACAGCTGTTGTCTGTACGACACCACACACACTTGGGTTGATTCTGTTGCTTCAGTTGACTCAGAAGTGGAAGTTTCCTCCCAGCTGTTGGCTCAGAGATGTGCAGCGTGGGTGCTGCTTGGTGCAGAGTCGCAGGTGCATCCTCGGAGCCGGATGTGGTGGTGAAGCGGCAGGTTGCACCTCCGCTCTTTCCTCAGCTCGCAGAGCAACGCGCAGGCCGCTCTGCGACCACATCCGCTCCTCTGCACAGTTTCAATCCCCAGTTCGTCTCCACACCAACAGCAGCTTCGACCTTCTTCTGCACAAAGACGAGAAACGACGATTTCCTGTTGTCACGTGGTCGACTCAACGTTCACTGTGTGTCTGACGGTTCCAGTTTATTCATGAGGGAGATACAAACTTCATTACTCTGCTTATGATCGTGCAACGTGGAAAACATAGATATGACTCGAATAAACCCACTTTATTAGGCTCAAATCATTTGACAAAAATGAAAAATCTCCACTCAGTCAATGTAAGTTAATTCATCAGTTCGATTTACTGGCAAAACTTGAGTCACTGCTCAGTTTGCCGATTGGAAAAAACGTATGAACCCGCTCGTGAAGTTTCCCTCTGCTGATATGCTTCAGCGTGTGTAGGTGAAAAGATCTGTTGGTGTCTTCTCAGAAATATCTGTCTGGTGGGCGAGCTGCTAGAAATACCTCACAGAATCAGGTCAGCGTAGGATGAGATGGGCTGATGGCATCTTAACTGCAACTGACAGTTGCTGTAATTGATCCGCCATATCCTTTTATTATTCAAGTTGATAATGTGTGAATGGGGCCTGAACTAAAGATTGGTCTTTAGAAACATGCTGAATGATAATTAACGTTGAAACCAAGAAAAATCTTCTTTTTTATTTTGAAGGACAAACCACAAAACTCAGTCGGTCACTCGGGAGAAAACAGTCAAAGAGAAATGAATGAACAAGTTTGTCTGGAAATACTTTTATTGAGAAGAGAAATTGATCACACAGACATTTGCAGCACAAACACAGAGAATCCTGAAGTATCTACAACAACCTGGTGACAACCTTGTCACATTAACATTCAGGATGTAACGTGTAAGACGAATAAGCATGTTCATCTGCTGTGTGCAGCATGTTAGGAGCTGAGTTATATACAGGCACAAAGGGACTGTGACAGAAACGGAATGTATTCACATGAAGCAACAGTTGATTTTCCTCCGCTCTCAGTTGTTCTGCTTTCCGGTCGACCCCTGACACGGACACAAAGGGAGACATGGTCTTAATGTAGAGTACAACCGTTACATGGAATATACATGAAATATATGAAGGTTTGACAAACCTGCAGTTTCCACACCAGAAACACCACAAAGGCTCCGTAGATGCTGCTCTTGACGATGAACACGCCGTAGGAGAGTTTGGCCTTCTGTGTGATCCTCAGGTATTTTTCTGCAGAGAGTAGAAAAGGTTCAGACGAGTCCCCTGATTCAAAGAGGAAACATCCAGCTCACTCTTTGTGGAGACTTATTATATTCACCTCTGGTCAGGACATCGTCTGGAGCTGGTGGAGAAATGAGAAATGGATCAGACGAGAGCAGATGATGGTCTACACGAACAGATTCTGCTTATTTCTCAGGTTCCACGTGAACAAACCTTTTCCACCAAAGATTGAAGCTGAATGATTTGTGTTTCCAGTCCCATCGAAGAAGCTGACGATGCACTCGAATTCAGTCTCTGGTTTGAACCAGTCTTCGGCAGAGACCCTGAGCCTGCTGGTGATTTTGTAGTTCTCCCCTTGTCGCAGGGCAGCGTTGTCAGTGGCCACGCCTCTGCTGACTTCCTGTCCGCCGACCCGCCAGGACACGCTGACGTGGTCCGGGTAGAAATCACTGGCCACACACAGCAAGGTCTTCCTCCTTTCGTTGTCCTTCAGGTTCCGACACTCCCTCGACGACGGTCCGAGCACTTTCACCACCGGCGGCTTGACGTCGTACTCTGGTTCAGACAAAGACAATAAATCACTGAATCAATTGAAGCTGCTCAGTAGATCTGCAACACCAAGTACATGTGAGTGTGACATCTTAACACCAGGTAGTAGACGTGAACATCGAGGTGCAACGAAACACAAGAGCACTGATCATTCAGTTGAATTACACACACAATCTTCACAGGCTGCACAAATCAATGAAGATTTCATTTACAGCATTAATCTTACCAAGAACTGTGAGCTTGGTTCCTTCTCCAAAATAAGCAGGGTAACTTCCAGAGCACACCGATGACTCACATGGTAAAAAGTGACTGATACCTCCAGTACTGATCTGAACGATCCTCTCTCCCTTCACTTTTTAAATCCTACTTCACAAGCTAGTCCATAAACAATACAATCACTGTATCATGCATCTTATGAACTCCTTTTAATTTAAATACACCCCCCCCCCCCCTTTTGAAGGAAAGAAAGACGTCGTCTGATTGTTACAGCTTTTAATTAATGTATTAAACTAGAACGGCGAGTCTGTCGTCTGAACTCAACAAACACAGATCGATCGTACGTATAATATTTCATAAAATGTTCTTTTTTTGTTCGTTTCTTTTGACTGGAAACCTCCGTTATATTTCTTTTGGTTTTCTTACCCAACACTGTGAGTTTGGTGCCGCTGCCAAAGTAAGCCGGGTCGTAGTTGCTCACACTGACACAAGGCTTCAGATAAAACTGCTCAGCTACTGTAGACTGACTTTCTTCTCTTTTTCAATCCCCCCCCCCCGAAAAACTAGAAAAGCATGAGAAATATTCACATCGAATACAATTAGATCCAAGCGGTTTTAAACTGATTCCTAGGCTTATTTCAGAGGAGAAGATGAAAAAGGTCAACCTTAGCCCTGGCAGATATCAAACACTGCACACGTATGCCACGGAATATCATTAATAGCGTTGCTCATTATTTCTTTTCCGTCGTCTTACCCAAAACGGTGAGTTTAGTTCCAGCTCCGAAGTAAGCCTCTCTCTGTGAACTCACAGCGTTTCACCGAGCTGATGAGAACTGGTGCGTGACAGTCACCTTCTGGGCGTAGAGCCAAATCTTTTGTTGCCGCGCTACTTGTACTTGTACTTGTACTTGTACTTGTACTTGTGCACGTAGACAACGCTTGAATTCTCTCACCATAACTTCTTTTTGCACTTTTAAAACAGAATAAATTCAATAGCATCTAACATACCATGTTGACGTACATGTTCAGATCCTGATCATTTATGAATTCATCTCTCTGACAGCAGACTGCCCGAGACTCTCGCCCAGTGAGGTGAAGCCTGCGGGTTTTCTTACCTAAAACAGTGAGTTTAGTCCCGGATCCAAAGTACGCCTCGCCGTACGAGCACAGAGACGCTGGGCTGTGACAAAACTCAGCTCCTCTCGTCTCTTCACCAGAGACACTTTTTAAAATGATTCCAGCTTTGGTACTTTTGAGGCAAATCTTCCTCGAACGTATTTTCACCGTTCGGAACATCTATTGCTGTTTTAATTTGACGGGTTATTCTATGCACATTTTATCGCAGTGACACAGGGCATCTTCACAAAACTCGACACCGGCAACATGTGATGAACTTGCTTTTCTTACCTAAGACCGTTAACTTTGTTCCGGCGCCAAAATAAGCCTCTGAAGCACCGGAGTCACTCAAAATCCTCTACTTTACCGTTCCCTTTAATCCGCGTAACTGTCCTTTAATATCCAACAACGACAACAACAACTAACTCCTGTTTCCTTTCAAGCTGTCTGGAATACAAATCTCTGAGATGAACTCACTCACCTAGAACAGTCAGTTTCGTTCCGTGGCCGAAGTAAGCCTCGTACTGACACAGTGTTGGACCCCAGCAGCTCAAAACTCAAACTTAAACCAGGAAGGAGCTGGAGCACAGTCATCTGGATCTCTATAAAGACTCACTCGCATTACAATGTTTGGGGTTTTCTTTTCTTTTTTACATTTGCTCAGATTTCCAACCGGAGGCTGGACGTGCAAGACTAGTTTCTTACCTAAAACAGTTAACCTTGTCCCTCCACCGAAGTGAGCCTCGTAACCACCGGAGTCACGGTGCAGCTGATCAGTGCTCCTAACTGACCCACGTGCTGCTGCCACTTTGCTCCCTGCTTCTTTTCTCTTTGGCTGCATTTGAATTCAGTCTATCGTGAAAATAAAAAAAAAGAACTACGCGTCACTTTTCTTCGAACCTGCGGCGCATTTGAGTTTTCTGCAGCAAAACCACTTTTTCTCCGACTGTTCACTTGTTTCCATTTGATTTCTTGAGCTGCTTGAATCCGCGGGAGCGACGTCGGACCTTTCACTTACCGAGCACCGTCACTTTTGTTCCCTGGCCGAAGTAAGCTTCAGAATTGGTACACGGTGCTCGAGCTCGTCGTCAAAAAGCTCCGAGGGGAACGTTGGGCTTCTCAATGCACCGTTTCAGTTCAGACGGATTATCACGTCTGATCCATGTTTAATAATCCGGACTTACCCAAAACCGTCAGTTTTGTTCCCTTTCCGA
The DNA here is from genome assembly GCF_022379125.1 of Scophthalmus maximus. Taxonomy (NCBI): domain Eukaryota; kingdom Metazoa; phylum Chordata; class Actinopteri; order Pleuronectiformes; family Scophthalmidae; genus Scophthalmus; species Scophthalmus maximus. The sequence continues at coordinate 3,782,461 of NC_061529.1, forward strand.
AGAACGCTTCGTTGGCATTGTCACAGTGCAAAGATACTGAGCATGAAAGTGCTCCACTACCAGGATCATTGGAAGGTTTTTACTAATACTTTGGTTTATACCGAGACAACTTGAGCAATGGAACATTTATGAATTTGCTGCGATAAATGGAAATATTTACCCAAAACCGTCAGTTTTGTTCCCTTTCCGAAGAACGCTTCGTTGGTATTGTCACAGTGCGAAGATACTGAGCATGAAACTGCTCCACTACGGGGATCATTGGAAGGTTTTCACTCATACTTCTGTTTATGCCGAGACAACGTGAGCAATGGAACATTTATGAATTTGCTATGACAAATGGAAATATTTACCCAGAACCGTCAGTTTGGTTCCTTCCCCAAAGAACGCTTCGTTGAGATTGTCACAGTGCGAAGATACTGAGCACGAAACTGCTCCACTGCCACCGTCTTTGGAATGTTTTCACTCTTTTATCAATTTGCGGTGATACATGGAAATATTTACCCAAAACTGCCACTTTGGTTCCTTGGCCGAAGTAAGCAGGCTCAGTGTAGGTCGCAGTGTTCTCTGCTCAGCTCAATAGTTCTGATTTTTCTGAACATCTGAAATATCGTTTGCTTCGCTTTCACACCTGCACTTCGATTCGTCCCAGGTTTAGTTTAGTGAACCACGACTTACCCAAAACGGTGAGTTTTGTTCCTTTTCCAAAAAAGGCTTCGGCTCCAGTGTCACGCTGACTGTCTCCTCCAACAAAAAGTCACCAACCTTTCCATAAGAACAACGTCGAGGCGTGTAACAGTCCAGAGGACGGCGGCGGTTTAGTCCGGCAGGATTAGGTTCATGATGTCCAATGTTATTTTGTGTGTATCGACTTGAGTTAAAGAAGAAGCCAAATGCTCTGAATATGATTTTTACAACAAATATTCTGCGTGTAAATAGATTATTGTAGTGGCAGCGTGTCCTGACATCAAGCGCCCCCTCAGAGTATTGATGTTGTTCTGCTCCACCAAGAGTCTCATGGTCGCGTACAGTCGTCTGCACAAGGCGTTTCAATGGGACGAGGTTTTTGTACAGCGGCTCTATGGGGATGTATCACCGTGGCCCCCTGTCCCCACGGTGAAAAAGCATCACACAAAAACGTGAAGTGTTTTCTTCTCTTCATTCTCTCCTTCCCCCACCCAAGCTCCACCATATCTCAGCCTCCATCTCTCCCTGTGAGAGAGAGCAGCTGTACAGGTCGGACGCCCCGACAGCGGAACGGGCTCCAGTCTGCCTGCTGCTATTTCTGTGTCTGCTAAGAAAAGATGCAAGAACAGAGGGAAGGCAAAAGGGGAAACTGGTTTTTGTTTGTTCCTATTTTTGTGACTTCTCAAAGGAAGTGACGTCGCTCACGGTCACACCTCTTTATCCACCCTGTTATCTGAGAACGGAGGACACTCACATTTACTAAAAGATGTTCGCTTAAAATAAAGTGAATTGCATGAAAAAGGGTCAGTGCCCAACGACCAGTGACCTCATCAACTGTATGTTATGGCATCATAACTGCACGACACGTATTTAAGTTGGAAAGCAATATTTACAAGTAAGAGAGTACGAACAGGATTTACTTTTGTTTTATTTTGTAAGAGCTGCTCACATGAACAGATAAAAGTTTACAGTTAATTTTTCATTTAAAAAAGAAAAATGTTATTACTTAGATAATTAATGACATCAATTATCATTCATGACATTAAAGAGGATAAAGACGCCTGTAGACAACATGACGTCCTCAAATTTATTCCATAACCATTTCATATGAAAATATATACTCGCCTTCCTTTTATGGAACCATTTTAATTGAAGAAAAATAAAATCACTCTTGGGACAAAGCATATTGACAAATGTAATGTGACAGACATATAACATTTGTTAATTAAACCTCATTCACTATGTTTAGTTATTTTTAATGGCTCCCATTTAAAATGTTATCCTGGTTTCCATAAACCAAGGTCTGATTTTTTTAAATGTAATCCCAGTGTAATCCCACATAAACCCTGTAGAGGCCACTGTGTGATTACCTCTTAAATTTTAATATACTTTAATCCCAGTCAGGCTGTACGCAGAATTCAAAAATTGGAGTTGAAATAGTGGAGGCTTGACAAGAGTGTGACAACCGATGAGAAACTGTTCAGGGCGATAATACCGACCGCGACAAATAACACCTGCTCATTTATCTGAAATGCAGAGGATCAGTTATTGTGCTTTCATATTTTCATATCAACTGATGTTTGTCTGTTGTCATATAAATCTAACCCGGTTACAGTTGTATTAATGTGCTGCTGTAGTCAAATTATGAAATGATTATTTCCATCTGCACTCTCACGCGATCATGAAGCTTCACAGCCTCAGCTGCCCGTGTGTTCCCGCCTCTTTTGACTTTTCCAAATGATTTTGTGCCTCTTTCTGGCTCCTTTGCCCTTTTCACCTCCTCCAAGGAGGTAGACGTTTCAGCCCTGTTCATTTGTTTGTCTGTTTGTTTGAGTGTCGGCAGGATTACGCACAAGAAAGGACTGCGCCCGATTTGGATAGAACTTGGTGGAAGGTCGGGACACGGGCCAAGAATGAAGCCATTCTATTTTGGTGCAAATCCGGACAAATTAGGACTTTTTTTTGTCATCACTTTCTTTTACATTGCTAGATCGGACATTTTACACAGTAGTATGTATTGGTACATAACTATGTTGATATTATAAAAACATGGACCAGATTTTATATTTCCAGGTGCTCGGTCATAGATTATATCCAATAAATAACTAAGGCCACACCAATGTGTTACAACACAACAAACAAGCAGCATAATAACTCTCTGATCACTGAAACTGTCAGGAGAAGCTGTCATTAGTTTTCCACGGGAGGTTTTTAGTGCAGCAGTGGTATCAAACCACATCAGTGTGTGCTAGCGGCGCAGAAATACACCGCTGAGTCGGACGGACTCGCTGTGAGGATGATCAGAGATCCTCTCAGCACGTCGTCTCTTTTTAACTGAAACCTGTCTTTGAACCGGCCCTCGTAGACGGGGTCGGCCAGCAGGACGCTGTGCCCAATGAGGCTCATCGACCGGCTGCCCTGTTTGTGTTGGTACCACAGCATCGTTTGGAGGTTGCTGCCATCGTGGCTGCAGTTGATCCTGAGCTGCGCGGTCCCATCCCTAACCACCTGAGAGGAGGACTGTTCAAAGGTAACACTGTCCACGTTCCCTGTGAAGGGGAGAAGTTTGAATTCAGGAATGCAGTCGTACTATGAACACTGGTGTGAATGTTAAAGATACAAGAGTGTGTAAAAATCGGAGGAAAGAAGAGTCTGACTCACCTGTAAGCACGAACAGTAAAAGTCCACATGTGTATAAAGCCGGACACATCCTGGAATTGAAACAGCATTTATTGCAATACAGTACGAGAGGAGAAGCGTTTGCACATCGCACTCATCTGACAAACTTATCACAGATCAAATGCGAGATGAGAACCTTCTTCATCAGCCCTCCTCTTCCCCACCTTCTTCCTCTGCTAGCAGCTGATCTTATGAGTGAAAAATATGCCTGCGTCACTTTTGTTTTATAATCACAAATAAATACAGGTTTATATTTTGTAGTAGATTTTCTCGACTTAACACAAATAGATGAATGTGCCACTGTCAATTTTAAATATTGGAAGATTTTTAAAATGTTTAATCTATAATATGTTGTAGGGATGATTCTGGAATGTGTCAACCTAAACCCAAGGCTGTGGAAACTGTGAAATACTCAAAGTAATGTATTTAATTTATTATTTTCAATATCCATCAGATATCAAGAAGAAAAGCCATGAAATGATTTTAAACATTATTTTCATATATACATATATATATATATATATATATTTTACAGTTGGTCTGACATGCCTCATTACCTGAAAAATCTTAAAGCTAATCTATTCGAGATGAGGATATATGATTGATCATGGCATAATATGATCAGGTAAATAGTAACAAAACACTAGCCCTTTTTTTCCTTCTTCCAGTTAATGAATTTAGAATGAATTTATTCTGACTGAAACAAATATAATTTTTGTCTCAGGTCTGCCTCCAATAAATAACTCATTATTAATTAATTTGTGTTGCTTTACAGTTTAGTCAATATATATTATATATATTTTACTCTTGATGTCATGGGCAGACGCAGAAGTTATACCGTTGTTAATGTGCTCCGCTGAAACGGTGATTGGATGAGAGGCTGCTGACTGTTGGGCCTCGGTGGACGATGATTGGTCGCAGCCTTTTTTGTTTAAAAAGGGACAATGCCCCGCCCACCTGATTCACCGTCGCAGGTGGTGCGGACGTCTAGCTAAGTAAATAAGTGAATGTAGCTCGTCAAACGTGAGAAACAGACATTTACAGTCCGCAGTTTTTAAAAGTTAAAGTGACAATGTTGCTCCTGGGACTCCTAAAACCCTTTCTCAAGGATGTTTTACCGGCGCTGCCAGCAGAAGACAGAGGCGGTCGGTCCGTCGCGCCAACGGTCGCGCACGTCGCCTTCGAGTTGGAACCGGGACGTTTCTCTTCGACCTGCGTTTGAAAAAAAGGACCGTCTGCTGCTGCTCGGGACTCTAGTGCGACACGGCGGGAATCACAGTTACTTCTGACCGAGGTAAGACATCCCTGCCACGAGTCGTATCCACGGTGTTGTAGTCGGACTGGTCGGTGCTGAGGTTGGCGCCGCGGAGTGAGGCCTTCCTCGCCCTCACGCCACCTGGCGGCCATCGGGGAATTGCAGCTTCGTTGAACCGTTAAACAATCAATTGCTGCTTTTGCTCACATGTGTAATTATATTTCTCTGCTCTGGTTTGAAAACCTTTTTTTTCATGGACCACTCGTATCATTGCAAGTGTGTGTTCAACATCGGACCAGATCAACAGTCTTTGGTCTGATAACCTGTGTAGAGTCTGTTATGTTATTTCGTATGGTTGTTGTTTGGCACATGGATGAGGCTGTTGATTTGAGGAAATATGAAAAGAGTTTTTAAGTGTTGAATTGATTTTACAATCTATTTCCCCCTTTGGCTGTTGCTTTGTCTGGTTAAGTTCTTAATATTAGGGCTGCAACTAATTTTCATAATCGATTATTTTCTGGATTAATCGATTCGTTTTTTGTCCCATAAAATTGTGAAAAATTAAGATTGTGTTTCCCAAATCCCAAGATGATGTTTTTTTGTTTTTTTTACACACACCAAATATATTTAGTTTACTGTTATAAAAGAGCAAAGAAACCAGAAAATATTCACATTTAAGAAGCGGGAATCAGAGAATTTTGCCTTTTTTTCTTCTTCATAAAAACTACTTGAACAGATTATCAATTATCAAAATAGTTGGCGATTAATTTAGTGATCGATTACTAATCGATTAACTGTTTCATCCCTACTTATTATCACATCATACTCATACTAACTGTACGAACTGTAACATCATCGGTTCACAGTGGCATGCATTTTAATTATTTATTACAGGGGATAGAAAAATCACAGATGTGTTATTGTTTTCAACCGATCCAGCAGAAGTATAGTGATTAAATCATCTGTTATTTGATCAGATTTTCTCTAAATGGCAGCACTTTAGTTTCGTCACGTCCTGTAGTTGGTATCCGACACCAGAATCTGGCAAATCTGAAGTAGCTTGGAAAATGAGTCAATAATAACCAATTTATTTGTCTGATGAAATGAGCTTGTGATGGCATTCCACTCCCTTTCTGTCTGTCTAGTGTTTTAAAAGCTTTATTGACATGCGTCTGTGAGATTTTGACTTTGAATAATCACATTAGTCAAAATTTTGTGTTCACTTCATGAAAGGTAAATTAGCTCTTCTGAGCCTATGATTCCACCGTTCTGCCTCTTTACCACAACAACCACAGAACAAAAGGGGGATGGAGGGTTTTCAGTGACGGGGTGACACTAGACCACATCACTGTGTACTGGCGGCGCAGAAATACACAGCCGAGTCTGTAAGATTCGCACTGCGAATAATCAGCGCTCCTTCTCGGTTGTCCTCCCTCGTGATCTCAAACTGATTGTCGTCGAACTGCTTCTCGTAGTCGGGCTCGCTGCCGGAGTAGCTGTATCCAATCAAGCTCATCGAACCGCTCTCTTTCTGCTGGTACCAGAACATCATGTAGAGGTTGTTATCGTCGTGACTGCACGCAATCTCCACCCTGGATGTTTCCTTGACTATTCTTGGACGCGACGGCTGAAACGTCACACTATTTGTTTGATCTGTGGGGGGGGGGAACCATTGATGAACTTAACAACACAATTAAATATCTGTTTCAGTGGCTAATTGACTTACATGGAAGCAAGATGAGAAGAAATCCAACCAGAGCAGGAGACATCATCCTGCAGGTTTGTGCCACTGCAGGAGGAACACAGCTTCCTCCAAGAGACATTGTGCTTCTCGTGTAAACGCACAAATCTGACTTACAGGATAAACGATCAGGGTTTTTTGTGAGGGGGTGGAGTTAAACCACATCACTGTGTACTGGCAGCGCAGAAGTAAACTGCCGAGTGCGACGGGCTCGCACTGTGAACAGTAAGCGCTCCGGTTGTTGTGTCCTCTCTCGTCAGCTCGAATTCTTCTTTGAACTGATTCTCGTAGCTCTGGGCGCTTTGTCCATATCCATACCCGATGAGGGTCATGGACTGACTGTCCCGTCGCTGCTGATACCAGAGCATCAATAGAAGGTTGGTATCATCGTGACTGCAGTTGATCCGGACCCTAGTATTCTCCTTCACCATCTGCGGAGGAGATTGTTGAAATGTAACGGCGCTCACCTGACCTGTGGAGAGAGCAGGTTTAGAAAATGTTACTTAGCATTTTATATGTGAAATAAATAAATATCCAGTGCCGTTGTGTAATTGTTGACCAAATTGTACATCTTACAATATAAACAGATGAAGAGAAAAACAACTGTTTGCACAGGCGAAGACATTGTGAGGCACTGATGTGAGAAAAGTCCTCCTCTGAAGAACAAGGCTCAGGTGTGTGTGTGTGTGTGTGTGTGTGTGTGTGTGTGTGTGTGTGTGTGTGTGTGTGTGTGTGTGTGTGTGTGTGTGTGTGTGTGTGTGTGTGTGTGTGTGTGTGTGTGTGTGTGTGTGTGTGTGTGTGTGTGTGTGTGTGCGTGCGTGCGTGTGTCAGTCAGTTGATTCATCACCACATCCTCATGATGATAGCTTTATACTGAGGTGCTGTGCCTCCATCTGTTGGTCGACTCGGTTCCTCGAGATACAGCTACACTGTTAATTGGTATTCTCAATGATAATTAGGTGAATTTCCTCCACATCTGTAAAACCTGATGACAGCATCACACTATGTTACGAAGGTCATTTTCACACCCCAAAGTTCGGACCAAGGTTCATGTCTCTGTTCCATTATTTACATTTTGATCGGGTTAGTTTTGGTTTCAAATTTATGGAGTGCACAAAAAAGATTTGTATGAAATATGTACGACCTGTCGTCATCACCTATGGGCTGCGTCTACCTATACTTGACATTGATTGACTGGTTTGTAGACGGGCGTGCGTGCGTCTGACATTGGCGTGTTGTCAATTCGGCAGATAGTGTTCGCGCCGTTTGAATGGAGAAAATTACCGTTTCGTTTACACTGTAATATGATTATGGTTTTACTACCAGCGTCACCAGCTCCAGGCGCAGTACTCGCCTCTACTTCGAATGGGACAAATGAACGTCCTCATCGTTGAAATATTATATCGTCGGAAGGGAAGTCTGCAAACAATCTTACAAAAATGATTAATTATAATATATACGGGACCATGGTTCTCTTTGATCTGGACCGAGACCTACTCTTTTGGTCGGACTACATTTTGATCCCTTGCCTCTTTCACACCTGTTGTTTTGGATCAAACTAACTGTGTGAAGGCGCCGTAAGAGGACTGTCATTATTTCCCTGACCGCCAGACGTCAGTTGATTCATATGTGTAATATTGAACCAACATTTATAATGAAGCTCGTGTTTGTCACAGCTTTGCTGCAGTGTCTGTGTCGTGGTTTGAGTTTCGTTATCTGCTGCATCATATCATGGTGGAGGTTTTTGTGCGACGGAGTCTCTCGTCATTATTACTGTGCATACTTGCTGCTCCAAAATATTCTCCGCTGTCTTCAGGGTGCGTCAGGTTCGTGAGGTGGAGAAAAGCGGTTTTCTCTCCATCTCCGCTCACACTGAAGCGGCTCTCAAACGGCATCTCAATGTTTTTTGATGTAAAGTAAATATAGCCAATCAGCTTCAGGGAATTGTCTCCTGCCGAGCGCTGGTACCAGAGAATCATGTCATAGCTCGGGATCTGATGGGTGAGGCTCAGGTTGGCTGCACCGCCTGGTTTGACTAACAGGTGAGCTGGAGACTGAAACACTTGTTTTTCTTTACTGAGGTAAACACCTGTTGAGAGAGAAAGTTAAGCTTTAATTCGATGTGGATGTGAATGTCACACATCAGTTCTTACAGGGACATACAGGGTTATTTAATAAATGAGTGATACCTTTAATCCAGAGCACAGCGATGATGCACATGATGAGACGAGGCGGCGTCATGTTGCATATGAAGAGCCATCGTCAGTCTCTGCTGTGTTTTGTGGATCACAGGGAGGGACAGGAAGTGATGTAGGGAAACCAGAGAATTGACAAAGAAACTTTTTCATTTAGAAAAATTTCAGATAAGTTACAATAATTAATTGCACTAGGCAATTCCCTCATTGCAAAAACACAACCACACTTTGTCTGTTCTTTGTACATCATTACTATATGAATTAAATACATACAGCACATGGATTGACCTCTGTAACACTCAGGCAGTGGTGAAGTTTTTAACTTAGAAGACAGTAAGTTCATGGTAACGGCCACAGAAAATAGCTTTTAATAGCCTATTAAGTCATGTAATGTATGATTATAATTTTTTTGAATTATTTTTGTTTTGTTTTTGTACGATACCGTTTCCTCACAGCTCAACAGCAAACAGCTTCCGTGGCCCAGCACTTGTGGCTTGAGAATCACGACTGACATTGTTCAAGAATTTGGCGTGTGAGGAAATGTACTATCAATAAATTCTCTTTTATTGATGATCTAATACAGAAAAATTAAATCCTGTTGCTTTACTAGAAGTACAGAAGTATGTGCTGTGTGGTCATGTTTTTTAAGCGAGATTATGGAAAGTATAACGTTCATTGTTTTGTCTCCAGCTAATTTGAGATGTTTTCTTCCAGGTTGTTGTCTCTTTTGAACTTTGGCAGCTTCTTCCTCTGGACTGAATATAAAAACAAAAAAGAGGAGACATGAGGAAATGATGTAGTAATCACACGATCATTGCCCCTGACTGCTGGAGGCGTTTCCCAAGACTCTACTCAAAAACCACAGTTGATAAAAAAGATGCCGTTCAGATTTTGTGCTGTCCAAAGGAGATGCACGTCAGTGTGCATATCGAGCCGTGCAGTAATACACCGCACTGTGCTCCGACTTGCTCAGGCCCACTATAAACAGAGAGCCGCTCTTTGCTGTATTTCCACTCAAATCGGTGATATTGAAATGCTCCTCGTACGGCGGTTCTTCGTAGCTTATTCGGCCATAAGACACATATCCAATGAGTTCAAGGGCCGAGTCGCCGGGCGACTGCCGGTACCACAGCATCGTTCTGTAGTCGGCCTCTCCGTGGCTACAGACGATCTGCACGGCATCACCGGCCTTTCTGATGAGAGCGGCGGGTGACTGGTCGACCTGGATGCCCTGAGAAATACCTGCTGTAAGAGGGGTCGGACAGGTCATTGGTTAAAGAAGTGAAGGTTAAATACGGTAAATCTGACTTCACAGTTGAGCAGCAGTTACCTGTGAGGAAATGGAAAAAGAGAAATGTAATCATCATGTAGAGATTTGACATGAATCACCGAGTGGTTCATGAATGAAATGTTGAGATGTGACGAGGACTTTGTCATCAGTGAGTCTGATTTAAGGAGGAAGTGAATGTAATGCAGACGGGAGGCGTGGCTTCCCCTGAAGATGTTTTGCTTGTGACATATTAATCACCACATATTCTAATCAAAAAACAAAGAAACAAAAAACAAAGAAACCCCTAGAAACATATTTACATTAGCTCATGATGCTATAACTGAAATCAAACCACAAAAGCAGGTGTCTGGCAGCGGCCCCTTCAGTGTCGTACTCAACACCCTTGTTGATAAAAGGTTTTCGTTGCGTTCACAGGGGATTTTCTTCACCGTGCTTCACTGGCTGCACAGTAGTAAACGGCACTGTGCCCTCGTCCCACAGATTTCATCAACAGAGAGCCTTTCTTTGCCGTGTTTCCTCCCAAATCCCCAGAGATGTTAAAGTCCTTGTCGTATGGCGCTTCCATCGTTACGTCTTTGAAGTACAAATATCCGACGAGCTTCATGGCCGTGTCTCCTCCCGGCGAGCGCTGGTACCAGAACATCTGCCTGTAGTCGGTTTTGTCGTGGCTGCAGATGATCTGCAACGTGTCGCCAGGTTTTGCGAAGACCTCAGAAGGAGACTGACGGACTTCAAGACCCAGACAAACGCCTGGATTAAAAAAAGAGAAACTTAGTAATGTTGTAATAGGTCATGAAGAAAACTAATGTTTCTACACACTTCAGCTAATTCTGTTTTGAAAGAAAACCTTTTTACCTGCCAGACAAGAGAAGAGCAGAACGATGAGCATTCTTCCTCAAGATAAAAGGAATATTTGAAAAAACCTTAACATGTGACAGATTTTTGCAGATGCAAGTCGCTGGGATCTCTCATCCTGTAATGATTGTTAGTGATGGAGATACAACTGGTGCCTCCACTGAGCTCATCTGTCAAGAGGAAAAGGAAGTGATGGATAAAAAAAAAAATAAGTGTACACAAGCTGGCAAAGATGAAAGCGTAGAAGAAATACCGCAGCTGGGTGGAGACTGAGGTCCCGATCAAAACCATAAATGGAGATAAAGATTTGGTAGTTTTTGTATAAAGGGGAAAGAAAGTAGAGTAACTGTGCATAGTTGGCTGCACAGTAATAAACGGCGTTGTGCTCAGGTCCAGTTATCTGCACTGAAAGAGAACTTTTCTTTGCCGCAGCTCCACCCAAATCTCCACTGATGTTGAAATGCTCTTCATACGGCTTTTCTAGTGTAGCGGCTTGGTAATGCAAAAATCCGATGAGTTTCATGGCAGTGTCGCCCGGTGAGCGCTGGTACCAGAGCATCACCCTGTAGTCGGTTTTATCGTGGCTGCAGAACATCTGCTCCCTGTCGCCAGTTCTTGCGAACACGTCAGAGGGAGACTGACGGACGTCGAGACCCAGACACACACCTGAGGGGGAAAGAGAGAATAAATAATCTGCGCTGAAACCGAAAAGATTTGAGTTGTATGTACTGAAGGGCGACTGATGGCGATTACCAATGAGCAGAGATAAAGAGAATAACGTTGGCATGTTGACTTCCTGAGTGACTCCGTTTGTCACAGTCCCTCTGATCAGATCTTCATCTTCCGCATCCTATTTTATAGATGTGTGCATTAATCTGGAGGGGATTTCTTGGGCCCCAGTGCCACCTACTGGAAGAAGTAGAAGTCAAATATTAATTGGCAACTGTTTTTGTTCAGATGCTTCTACTTTAAATTTAGGATTGTTTGGCTTTGGTCGAGGTGTGAGATCTACTGAGTGACACCGTAGTCGCTCATGTTGTTGTCAGCAGGTGAATGATTGTGTTGCTGTCGGAAGTTTTCTGTTGAAGTCTCAGGCCTTATGCACAAAGTGTCCTTTACTGCCATCAAAGGATCGACTCGATATTTTGGAATATGAACAGACGAAAACTCCAACCTCTGGCTCGCGTTATTGTAAATGTCACTGGAAGAATCTTCTACAACTGCAAAAAGAGCTCAGTGCTCAGCAGGGCGGCAGTGGCTCAGGAGATGGAGAGGGTCGTCCACTTACTAGAAGGTCGGTGGTTCGATCCCTGCTTCTTCCAGTCCGCAAGTGTCCTTGGACGAGACACTTAACCCTAAATTGTCCCTGACGGCTTTGCCAGCAGTGTATGAATGTGACGGACAAAGCACTTTATGAATGTGTGTTAATGGGTGAATGTGACTTGAAAAGACTAGAAAAGTGCAATATGAATAAAGTCCATTTATTGCAGATAAAGTCGTAACATCATTTGCCGCTCGCTGTTTGTACCATTGCATCATGTAAGTGTCTGAGTGGCTGCAGTGGAATTTGATGATTCAGTTTTTTGACATCTCTGTTGGGGGAAAAATGTGAAACAACTTTCAAAGGGATCAAATATAAACTTATTTTCGTACCATTTGTCATCAATAGATCACCTGCCAAGTAGAACGGCAGAGCTGCTTATTGTATTTATTGTATTGAGAAGGAGGCTGGGTCAACATTCTGGATCAGTGGATCTGTACAGTTTCCTGCTGTGTGGGTTAACACAGGAAGAGACGGTTTTTAATGCTGATATCGGTGTTGATTTCCTGCTGTAAGCGGCAGTTAGACGCAGGTGTCCTCTTCTCCTTCTTCTTCACTGTGACTTCATGTGGTGCGTTATCAAACAGGGGTTTTTGTAGAGAGGAGAGTGGTAACTGAGTCGTCGTGCCTACTGGCTGCGCAGTAATACACACCACTGTCCTGTGGCTGTCTGAGTTTCAGCACACGGAGTTGAGATTTCGTGGAGCCGTCTCCAGTCACGTTGAAGTGCTGTTGAAATGGCTCCTCCAGAGTTGGGTTAGCGTACAAAATATATCCAATGAGTTTAAGGGCCGAGTCGCCCGCCGACTGCTGGTACCACAATATCACATTGTACGAACTGACCGAGTGGCTGCAGCTGATCGTCTCTGAATCACGGACAACTCCTAATATTGACGATGGCTCCTGGTGGACCTGAGAGTTCAGTGAACCACCTGTGGTAAAAAGAGAAAAACATTATTAAAACGGAGATGGTTTCAATCAATGTGAGTTTTTTTTCAGTGAGGAGTTTGAATTGGCTACCACAGAAGAGCCAGAGGAGCAGCACCGTGATCCTGCTGAGGTTTCTGATCATGATGTCTTTAGCTTCCACTCGTCTCTGTCACCGACTGACAGAGACGAGCAGACGTTACAGGATCAACGTGGAGGGGAGGAGATATATTGTGATACTGTGAGATGAGCTCGCCTCTGGTTGCTCTCATTAAAATATGATATGAATCGATCGACGGCTAATTAATCACCTTTGATAATTAAAGTCATTTATGGCTTTGAAATTTTGTTTTTTTCAAAACTTTTGCTCTGGTAGTTGGTGATGGGCATACACTCCCTGAGCACATTATTAGGAACACGTCCAGATAGGGACTCCCTTTGCGCTCAAATCAACCTAAATCCTTAAATGCATTGATTCCACATAATGTTGGAAAACATTATTGGATTTTCCGGTTGCACGTTCATGCTGGGAATCTCCTGTTGGGCCACATTCCACGGGTGTCCTGTTGGATTGTGATCTGGTAACACACTGAGCTCATCGTCATGCAATCAGTTTGAGACGACTTCTGCTTGGTGACAGGGTGGGAGAGGAAGATATAAAGGGATGCACATGGTCAACAAGTGTGGAATTCAAATGACGATTATCATTAGAGCTGCAACAGTTAATCGATTAGTAATCGTCGTCGACTACTAAATTATTCGCCTACTATTTTGATAATCGGTTCAAGTGGTTTTTATGGAAAAAAAGTCAGAATTCTCTGATTTCAGCTTCTTAAATGTGAATATTTTCTGGTTTCTTTGTTGCTCTGTGACAGTTAACTGAATATCTTTGGTGTGTGGACAAAACAAAACATGATCTCGGTGGTTAGGGGAAACGGGATCGGAATTTTTCACCATTTTATCGACCTAACAACTCATCGATTAATCGAGAAAATAATTGTTAGTTGCAGCACTAGTTCAGTTTTTGTTGAGACTGTGTTAAAGAGGTTGATTCAACTGTGTGATCATATTGGAGGATGTAGTTAGTGAACCTGCCTTGGGTAATGTTGACAGATATTTAGTCCACCCCGTTCAAATCCATCAGCTTTACATCCATTATCTGTCTTCTCAACTGTTCCCTCTCATAAAATAGCTCTTTCCCTCCCTCTTTAATGTGGTCTAGTGATTTTCATTTCGTATTGTTATTGTCAGTGTGTCTGTAACAAACGTGGAGACGGTTGCTGCAGCAGCTCACTGATATGATCACGTCGGGCGTATTGCCAGACTGCGTCACGTGTCTGTGGGTTTTTTTGAGCAGCTTGACGAGCATCTGCATCGCAGTGTGTTTGCTGACGGCACAGAAGTACACGCCGTCGTCACCCGCGTCGACGTCCGTCACCGCGAACGAGCCCGTCTCAGCTTCGTTCTTCGCGGCGGCGAATTTGTCTCCTTGGCTCGGATCTTCAAAGTCTGGCTGGCTGCTGAACGGCACCGTGGTGACGATCAGTTTCATCCTCCCGCTGCCGGGCAACAGCTGGTACCAGCACATCTGTAAATAACTGCCACCCAGATCGTGAGTGCAGTCCATCAGAGCCGACTGACCCCTCTCCACCAGTAAACTGGAGGGTTGGTTGACTCTGTTACCCCCACTACCTGGAACCAAACCATGAACCAAAAAGTTGAGAGTCAGCAGTAGAGGACAGATCATTTTGAGCTGCTGAACAGAGACAGAGAACAGATCCCTGGTACACACACGTTTGACAAAGCAGCTGATCGCACATCGCATCTAGTCATGTGACGTAATCTCTGTTAAAAAAAAAAAAAGGTGTGTCATTACCTTGAGACAACACACACTCGTGATATATACGATATTGGTCTGAATTTACTTTTTCTGGTTGTCAGATCAGGTGCAGTTTTGTTGGTGTTTCAGTTTTATTGCTTCAAGGTGCGAGTCAGAAGTTTTCTAAGTGTATCCAACCACTCAGATGGTTTATTTAAAAAAAACACCCTAAAATGTATTTCATTCAGGATCTGTTGGCTGCTGTCTGTCACAGAACACGGTTCCCTCAATCAGCCGTTAACTAGAAAAAAAACAAGATTTTCTTAAATAATAAGGTTGCAAAGTAAAATTGAAAGGGCCGATGCGATGCCCACCCAGTGTGCGTTGTATTCAGGCTATATATAAATATATTTTGTACACTTTATTTGCCTCACCACAGTTTCATAATGATAAGAAAAGTTTTTACACAACCTAAAAGATCTCTAACATAGAGCACTCAGACTGATCATCAGTAGCACCGGGTTAAATCCCGCCCGTATCGGTGTCCTGTTCAAACATCCATACAGTTTCTACCGTCCTCGGCAGGCAGCCAGGATTCACATAAACTCTGTCGGCACCGCTTTCGCTGTGACCTCAGCATAACATCAGCCCTTCTCTCATAAGTTTTGAAATATAAAGTCAGCACTCTGCTGGATTACACAAATGTCAGGAAACACGTCGAGGGGGAGTCTAAAGCACATGTGTTGTTAAAAGGTCTGTATTCATATCCTGTCATTTCACGTGTACTGTAACATTTATCCCAAATCAAAGAACAAACAGAACATTTTTCTGACATCAGTTCCCTGCCATCACATTTTATTTTGTAGTCTACAGGTCTAGAGCGCCCCCTATAGTTAAATAACAACATCACTTTTCTCGATTAGCTCTAATAGCAACAGAGGGTTTTTGTGCAGCCGCCTGAATCACTTGTATCGATGTGTTTACTAACGGCACAAAAATACACCCCACTGTCGCCAGGCTGCAGCTTCTCCACCGTCAAAGATCCAGACTGAGCGTCGCTCTTCTGCGCCGGATATTTGTCCTCACTGAAGCCGCTTTCGTATTGATGTGGAGGACTTGTCGATGTGTAAACTATTTGCTTCATCGCCTCCCCGGGCAGCTGTCTGAACCAGTACATCTGGAAGTAACTCGCATCTTTCGTGTGACTGCAGTTCATCGTGGCCGACTGGCCCTTGTCCTTCCACAGCAGAGGGGTTTGGGTCACGTCGCTCCCGTTGGTCAGACCTGCGGGGGGTCAAACATCACATGGAGTCACTTATATGATAAGACTGTGTTGAATCATTCGCAGGTTTTCCTGTGTAACCCAACGATGCAGTGGGTACAGTAGATTTTACGAGGTCTGCAACTAACAATTATTTTCACCATTGATTTATCTGTCCATTATGTTCTCAATGAATTGTTTAGTTGTTCGGTCCATAATATGTCACAAAATGATGAAAAATGTCCATCTTGTTCCCCCAAACCCCAAGATAACATTTCATTTTGACCACAAACCAAACATATTCAGTTCACTTTATTAGAGGAGCAAAGAAAACAGAAATTAATCTCAATTAAGAAGCTGAAATTAGTCCCAGCTCTTGATCTTACCTTTCCCCCAGAGCAGAAGTATTAAAAAACTCTGGAGGCCATGTTGCATAACTTCCATGTTTTGCATGTTCAGAGACTCCACAGTCTGGTCTGATACAACTCAAGTTACTCGGTCTACTTTGCGATCTACGCAGTGGGAGTGTCTCGTGATGGCCTGTTGGCTTCCGTATCAACATCCACATGGTGGATCTGTGAGAGTCTGTGGTAGTGGAGATCCCCCTACAGCACGTGACATGCTTGTACGCGTCGTGCAAAGACTGCACTGAGGTTTTTCAAACTTGAGCTGCTAGTATAAATGACGATCATGCAACATGAATTTTAATCTTGATCGGTAACACTGACGAGCTGAAGAGGCCTCCATGTTGGATCATGTGGTTTGTAGTGTTGTCGGAGACATTTGTAAAGAAGAGAGACCGACGGGTCATCAAGAAGTCTGATTTAGAAAATTTTACATAATAATTCTGTTTTTTTTCCAATTGGTGACATAAATCACATGGTTTAATCATCCGGCCTGATACACGTTTGGATCCAAGTTTTATACCGTCAGTTTGATCCGTTCTCGAAGTTCCTGGTCTGTTTTTCATCAGGTGTAATACCTGAGTGGATCTATGAAGGCCGATCAAACTGATCATGCTGGAGCACAGCAGATTCCAAATGAGTTGCATTTACAAAAAAAATCCATCACTGTCGGGTCAAGTGGACTTTTGAAGAAAAAAACGACGAGTGGAGGATTTGCATCTCCGTTCAACTCGTCAAGAGGAATAACAGAAAACCAGATTGATTGTACAGTATTAAAGCACATTATTAACTGCATTGTTGCAGGTTTGTCCAGCAGATGGCGCCGTGGCAAAGTGAGTGCAAGCCTCACTAGATGTGATGGTAAAGGGACATTGTCAAGATTGTCTCCATGAAGTCGAGTAACCAAAGTTATGAGAAGTTATCTCAGGGCAGTGAGATATTCTTATCGTCAAACATTTGATAATACCTGTGTTGGCCAACCTGGTACTTCAACTTGTTCTCAGGCCTCTCTTGGAAAAGAGATTCTTAATCTCAATGAGTTTGCCTGATTAAATAAAGATTAAATGAAAATAATTTATTTCCTGAAATGGTGGGTGGTAGTTTGTTGCCTTGTTGTAGAACCGTCATGTTGTGTGTGTTAGTGTCTTTGATAGTTCTCTGACACACCTGGATGTCAGACAACCGCTTGGTAATATCAGCCGGTCTCATCATGTCACACGTATAGATATTATAAAATGTTTGCGGTCCACCTGACAAATAATTAGTTTCCCAACAGATTTAGATTCGGTCCTTCTGTAGCTACTGTTACATTGAATTTCAGGGAAATACTGCAAACTGTAAATCAGGTTTATTAAAAAGTATTATATTTGTCTCTACACTGTCACCGTCTATGATTAACTCATGAGGTGATTAGTATTGAACTTTAATTTTTCAATTGTGGCAATATTAAATTCTGTTTTCTAACAAACGGGTGGAAAATAGAAAACTTTTCAGGAGGATTTGAGAGTTGTTTTTCTCACAGATGTCAGATTGTTGCCGACTGTTGCCGAGCACAAACATGTTTTTTCAAGGAAACAAATGGGGAAAGTGTTGTTCTGCACTTTGAGTCCCACGGGGTTCTTTACAATGCAAATCAACAGTCGGCCTGTCACGGTACACAAAACAGAGGATTGTCCCAGAAATGATTGCGATAACCAATGTTATTGTCATTTTAACATGATCATGTTCATGTATAGTACGATAAGTCTATAACGTAATTATTATGTATCTCGCTATGCTTTCTATTATGTGTAAGATTATTATTTTTGACCTTTTCTGTTTTCTTTTACATGTTCTAAATAAATTTTCAATCAGATAGTGACAGGCCTAATCAACAGTCATGATACACTTCAAATATATAGTGTCTTGATAATATATAGTGGCTCACATAAAGATAATTCACAGTGGCGATTACAATGACACAATCTTTTACTACAGTTTATTATTCCTTACTGCCGATAGTCTTTCGTCTTTGACTGCAACATAAAACCTCCAAATGCACATTTCTTCACCAGATCCCAGTGAACAGCTGTTGTCTGTACGACACCACACACACTTGGGTTGATTCTGTTGCTTCAGTTGACTCAGAAGTGGAAGTTTCCTCCCAGCTGTTGGCTCAGAGATGTGCAGCGTGGGTGCTGTTTGGTGCAGAGTCGCAGGTGCATCCTCGGAGCCGGATGTGGTGGTGAAGCGGCAGGTTGCACCTCCGCTCTTTCCTCAGCTCGCAGAGCAACGCGCAGGCCGCTCTGCGACCACATCCGCTCCTCTGCACAGTTTCAATCCCCAGTTCGTCTCCACACCAACAGCAGCTTCGACCTTCTTCTGCACAAAGACGAGAAACGACGATTTCCTGTTGTCACGTGGTCGACTCAACATTCACTGTGTGTCTGACGGTTCCAGTTTATTCATGAGGGAGATACAAACTTCATTACTCTGCTTATGATCGTGCAACGTGGAAAACATAGATATGACTCGAATAAACTAACTTTAATAAACTCAAATGATTTCATAGAATTAAAAAAAATTCAGCTTACTCAACGTGATAGTTAAATTTCAAAACTTGAGTCACTTCTCATGTGGAAAAAGTTTTTAGGATTTTATGAACCTGCTTGTGAAGTTTTCCTGAGCTGAGATGTTTCAACGTGTGTAGGTGAAAAATATTTGATTCTCAGAAAACGGGCTGGTGGGCGAGCTGGTAAAAATACCTCACACTATCTCTGGAAAAATGTGGTGCTCATTGTAGAATGAGGTGTGAGAGTAACTGACGAATGTTCATCTAGTTATTTCTTCGTTAAATAACCAGTGTGATATCAACAGTGTCTGATACGGAGACTAATCCAGGTCCTTTTCTCATTTAGATATACACTGAATTTAAGTTTTATTGTCTAAAGGTGTCATCAGGATCATAACACAAACACACACGATCGACAAGATCCTCTGAAAAAACTTTTATTGAGGAGAAAATTAAGCTGTTGTGATACAAGCACAAATTCACTGTAAAATACACCTTTATAGAAATGTAACTATGTTTTCAGATTTATTTACATGAAGCAATCGTTGATTTTCCTCCGCTCTCAGTTGTTCTGCTTTCCAGTCGAACCCTTAAAACGGACACAAGGGAGACATTGTCTTAATGTAAAATACATACATTAAATATACATAAAAATAAATGCAACCAGCTTCTTTTTGGTTTAACAAACCTGCAGTTTCCACACCAGAAACACCACAAAGGCTCCGTAGATGCTGCTCTTGACGATGAACACGCCGTAGGAGAGTTTGGCCTTCTGTGTGATCCTCAGGTATTTTTCTGCAGAGAGTAGAAAAGGTTCAGACGTGTCCCCTGATTCAAAGAGGAAACATCCAGCTCACTCTTTGTGGAGACTTATTATATTCACCTCTGGTCAGGACATCGTCTGGAGCTGGTGGAGAAATGAGAAATGGATCAGACGAGAGCAGATGATGGTCTACATGAACAGATTCTGCTTATTTCTCAGGTTCCACGTGAACAAACCTTTTCCACCAAAGATTGAAGCTGAATGATTTGTGTTTCCAGTCCCATCGAAGAAGCTGACGATGCACTCGAATTCAGTCTCTGGTTTGAACCAGTCTTCGGCAGAGACCCTGAGCCTGCTGGTGATTTTGTAGTTCTCCCCTTGTCGCAGGGCAGCGTTGTCAGTGGCCACGCCTCTGCTGACTTCCTGTCCGCCGACCCGCCAGGACACGCTGACGTGGTCCGGGTAGAAATCACTGGCCACACACAGCAAGGTCTTCCTCCTTTCGTTGTCCTTCAGGTTCCGACACTCCCTCGACGACGGTCCGAGCACTTTCACCACCGGCGGCTTGACGTCGTACTCTGGTTCAGACAAAGACAATAAATCACTGAATCAATTGAAGCTGCTCAGTAGATCTGCAACACCAAGTACATGTGAGTGTGACCTCTTAACACCAGGTAGTAGACGTGAACATCGAGGTGCAACGAAACACAAGAGCACTGATCATTCAGTTGAATTACACACACAATCTTCACAGGCTGCACAAATCAATGAAGATTTCATTTACAGCATTAATCTTACCAAGAACTGTGAGCTTGGTTCCTTCTCCAAAATAAGCAGGGTTATATCCAGAGCACACCGATGACTCGCATGGTAAAAAGTGACTGATACCTCCAATGTTTGAACCTCTTACTCATTGAAGCATTTGTGTTTTTTTTAACTCATTAGTATTCACAAAATAAGTAATTATAAAGTCACAAACCTCCATCATCTTAATTATTAATTTACTTCAGAATTGTTTCACCTTTCTTCCTTCAGCTCTGGATGAATGTTAGCAAACCAAACACGCGATTTGACTATTTGTTTTCTAAATATGATGAAGGCGGTTGTTTGGCATTTTCACGGAGAAGACAAAACTTTTCACTTTTGAAATAAAGACTTTTACTGGAACAATAGTTGACTGAGCGGAACAAAGTCTGGTGCTTTAACCAAATGTTCCTTTTTTTGCCATATTAGACCTGAGAGATTTCTTTTCTGCAGTTTGTGCGACAAACCCACACGACTCTCACGAGACCAAGACATTACCTCAACGATAATTGTGCACATTTAGGTTAAGTGAAGCTCAGAAGACAAACACTTGTGCGTATGATTTAAAAAAACAACAATGAATGATTTTACCCAACACTGTGAGTTTGGTGCCGCTGCCAAAGTGAGCTGGTTCGTAGTTGTTCACACTGACACAAGGCTTCAGAAAAACTGCTCAGCTATTCAGCTCTGACAGATGTAGACTGACTTTGAGATGTTTGTTTTCCCCAGATAAACCAAAAAACATGCTGACAACACTTGAATATATACTTTGACCAAATTAAATATGTCCTCCTCAATTTTAAACTGCCAACGTATTGTTCAATTAGGAGCCTAAGTTAAATAAAACACGACTAACCTCTTGGGATTTGTCAAAACAAATACATTTTCATTTAATCTTTTGATATATTAGTTGATAGAGGCGTCTTACCTAAAACGGTGAGTTTAGTTCCAGCTCCGAAGTAAGCCTCAGACTGGAAACTCACAGCATTTCACCGAGCTGATAAGAACTGGACGTGACAGTAATATTCTGGGCGTAGAGCCAAATGTTTTATTGCCGCGCTACTTGTACTTGTACACGTAGACAACGCTTGTTTTATTTCACCAGAACTTCTTTTACGCTTTAAAAAAAAAGGATACTTTTTTTTCTGAAGCATCCTATATTATATTTTCTTTTCTTTTATACTGACCATTTATTCATTTCTCACAGGCGACAAATAACCTGAGACTCTCGCCCAGTGAGGAGCGTTTTGCAGGTTTTCTTACCTAAAACAGTGAGTTTAGTCCCAGATCCAAAGTACGCCTCGGTGTATGAGCACAGAGACTCTCAACCGTGACAAAACTCAACTCCTCTCGTCTCGTCACCTGAGACACTGACATTATTCCAACTTTTTCAACTCTTTGTAAAAAAAAACAACTAAAAAAAAAAACTAAAAAACGTGAAAACCTCCACTTTGACTCTTACCTACTCTGAGTTTTGAATCTTCCTCCGGTAACTTTCAGCGTTTAAACATTTTCCTTTTTTGACTATTGTATGATTTATGTTTAGCCCAATAGCAGCCATGATCATGCTTCAATCACGATTACATGTTCACGAGTCAATGGAGAGATCAGAGTGATTCTACGTGATCAGAAACAATCTGAACAAAGTAAAACCTCATATAAAAATGTTTTTCTTACCTAACACCGTTAACTTTGTTCCTCCACCAAAATAAGCCTCTGAGGTACCAGAGTCACAGTGCAGCTGCTCAGTGCTCAAAACAGCACAATAAGCAGATTTTACTCTCTCGTGTTTTAGTTTTGTTGTGAACCAACAGCTGTTGCACCTTAGTCCCTTTTTCTGCATGTTGTATGTGATACAAATCAATTTCTCAACAAGCAAAAATGACGTTTGCTGCACTACAGTCTGGTTTTTACAAGTTCAGGGAATCACAAAGTTTTTTTCTTCACCCCCCAAACAGACCTTTAACTTTAACTTCATTTTAGTTTTTCAAGAGCTGAATTCACGAGATTAAAAGTTTGACGATAAACTTACCGAGCACCGTCAGTTTTGTTCCCTGGCCGAAATAAGCTTCATAATTGACACAGTGCTCGAGCTTGTCGTCAAAAAGCTCCGGGGTGAACGTTAATTTTCTCAATGCTCCGTTTCAGTTTCAGATAATATTAAATATATTCAATTTTAATAATCCTGACTTACCCAAAACAGTCAGTTTGGTTCCTTTTCCGAAGAACACTTCATTTCCATAGTCACAGTGCAAAGATACTGAGCATGAAACCCTTGAGTCTTTTCTTTGCCAGTGTCTTTCTTTCTGTTTATACTAAGACACTTAAACAATTTTAATATGCAGTAATAAATGGTTATATTTACCCAAAACTGTCACTTTGGTTCCTTGGCCAAAGTAAGCAGGCTGAGTGTAGGTCACAGTGTTCTCTGTTCAGCTCAATAGTTCTGATTTTTCAGAACAGTAGTGTTTCCTCAACATTCATACCAGCAACTGTCTTTTCTTCTTTTTTTTTTAGGTTTGATTCAGTGAACTATGGCGAGAAGTGTGAGATCTGCGACTTACCCAAAACGGTGAGTTTTGTTCCTTTTCCAAAATAAGCTTCAGTTCCAGTGTCACACTGACTTTCTCCTCCAACAAAAAGTCCCCAAGCTTTCCATAAAAACATTGTTGAGATGCAGTGTAATAATCCTGCAGGATTAGGTTCATAATGTCCACATTTATTTTATTTTGTTCAACTTAAGTCAAACAATCATCCATTTCGTTTTAATTTGTCAAAATGTATATGTTTACACCGCATTTCAACCGAATTCTTCATTGTTAATTGACTTTCCAGTGCCAGTTTTGTCCTGATATCAAGCGCCCCCTCAGACTATTGATGTTGTTCTGCTCCACCAAGAGTCTCATGGTCGCGTACAGTCGTCTGCACAAGGCGTTTCAATGGGACGAGGTTTTTGTACAGCGGCTCTATGGGGATGTATCACCGTGGCCCCCTGTCCCCACGGTGAAAAAGCATCACACAAAAACAAGAAGAGTTTTCTTCTCTTCATTCTCTCCTTCCCCCACCCAAGCTCCACCATATCTCAGCCTCCATCTCTCCCTGTGAGAGAGAGCAGCTGTACAGGTCGGACGCCCCGACAGCGGAACGGGCTCCAGTCTGCCTGCTGCTATTTCTGTGTCTGCTAAGAAAAGATGCAAGAACAGAGGGAAGGCAAAAGGGGAAACTGGTTTTTGTTTGTTCCTATTTTTGTAGGAAGTGACATCACTCAAGGTCACACCTCTTCATCCACCCTGTTATCTGAGAAGACACACATTTACTGAGGATCATTCTCCACGGATGGGGCTGATGGTACCGAAGAGCTGTTTTCAGACATGAAAATGTCGGCGGAATTTAGTCCGGACGTTCTCCGGAGTTCGCCGTTCACACATGACGAACACAGCAGGAGATTTTCAGACACGTTCAACAGCAGGAATATCTCCGGATCACTCTTTGGTGTCTGCGTAGAGCATGTCGGAGGCCAGACGTGACGATAGCTCTGCTCACTCCTGCTGTATTCTCACATGGGCTCACTCGGACACGCTCCGGACATTTGACATGAAAATATTTAGAGACTGTCTTAAACAGTTCGGCTGGAAACAGTTGCAGTCCGACCTCTGCCCTTCCCTCTCGCTCTACTCATTTATAAATATTTTTCTCCCAAAGTTTCCATGAAAATATTCATATTTTTGGTTTAATAAATAAAACCTGATCTCAGGCCAAGTTTTGCATGTTAAAATTTTGCTTAAATGCTATGAAAGTTCACTATACTCAATTCAAATCTGTTGCTAAATTTAAAAAAAATTTGAACACATCACACTATCCTCATCAGTATTTTCACTATTATTACATGAATGGTAGTTTATGTTGTTCACTATTTTTTTTTTACGTGCGTAACATCTTGCTCACACCACTTCACAGCTGTGTGGCTCACTTCAAATGATTTGACGGTATTGTACCGTATAAGTTTGTAACTACCACAACTAAATGTAATGTCACATGAACCCTGTAGAGGTCAGTGTACGCTCTCCTCTTCACCTCGATATACTGAAGGGAAGAGCAGAGTTGGGGACACGGTTGAGACTCTGTACAGGGGCAATAATCTTGTATTTGATAAATAAGTCTCTTATTAATCTGTCAAATACCAAAATATATTTAAAACTCCTATTACAGGTCTTAAAGTCTCAGGGGACATCTTTAGTCCAAACATCTTTTATTTTACACAAAATCTAAAACATAAATGCAGATTTTTTTTCCTGCGTCGTTTATTTTGTACAATAGAATATTCCATATTGGTAAACATAAGCGCTGATACCGATATATCTATCGGCCAGTATTATCGGCCAACCAATATATGTATCAGTCGCGCTCTACTTTCAATTTGCTATTACAGCAGGAAAAGATGGATCAGATCTGTGAAACTAGAACCAGTTCATTTTTTGTCAATGGTCAGTTATTTTTAAAGAACATTGACACTGTAGAGCCCCAGAGTGAAAGCGATCAAGCCCCCTCACTGCTGCCTCCCCCTCCTCCACCTTCCCCTCCGTGGTTTGATCCTGAGGTTGCCTATAGAATACGTGACTAGCTGTATTTCCTCGCCGCCTCTCTGTCTGTACCAGTACATGTTGTCATACTGAGCGTCGTCTTGGTCACACTGCAGGGTCACCGCCGCGCCGCTGCCTGAGTACAAACGGAGGTTGGCGAATTTGGACGCAGAAGGCGGAATCTGGAAGACAAGGAAACGGCGACATTTTAAATGAACAAATACGTAGATCTGAGCTAAGATAGATAAAAGCAACTCAATTTAAATGTTCGTACTGGAGAAGATTATAAGGGAAACCAAGACCATGAAGATGTTCATTGTCACAGGGATGATCCAAATAAAAAACCCCAGAGAATCAGAGCCGTCCACCCAGCTTCACTGACAATTTAACTGTGGGTGTAACTGTACTGCTACGATCAAAATGTTTCCATAAGCTCCTCCCCTTCCTTTCTGTTTTTGTTTTACTAGGAAATCTTTGACCTCACTCATGCTCACTGAGCAGCAACTCTAGGTAGTCAGCCTCTGTTCCCATCGTCAGAGACCAGCAGTTTTTAACAGATCAGACCGTTTGACATGAAGATCAGATTACTGCACATGGACATAAACGTCTCAGATTTTAGTTGTAGATTTTTCCGCTTGAAGCACAAAGGACGATAAAGACTGAAAGGAATTTGAAATGCTTCCCAAAACTCTAATTCTTCGTTGTTGGATTGTGACCTTCATCATACTGATGTTCAGGGCACGACCAAATACAATATGAAGTTTCCCTCTGTGACTACTTTTACTGCCGGCTTAAAGGTGGAGAAACAATTTCCACCTGAAACAGGCTGCAACAAGTGCTGCACACCAGGAAAAGGAGGTTAAAAAAAGATCAGTGCAACTTCCACTTTATGGACAGTACGTTTACTAAACTGAATCCATAGAGCCCAATATTGGATCAGTGTGTCACAGACCTTATCATACGTTTTTACCGTATAGAAAAAAACCCAAACAAGCCACAGCTCCTTCCTGCCTGCATGTCGTGTGTTACACTTGGTATTTGTCTGACGCTCTGATCTGTGTGCATCACTGTGACTGGCGACACAGTAGTAGACGCCGCTGTCGTTCAGGAGCAGCTCGGCGATCTGAAGAGGGAAGCTGTTTTTGGACGTGTCGATGGACGACTGGAAGTGCCCCGCGCTCTCGTCGTATTCTCTGGTGAGGAACTCGACCGGCGCTCCGGAGCGCTGTTGTCGGTACCAGAACATGGTCTGGCTGCCCATGCTGAAGCCTGCACCCAGGCCGCACTCCAGCGTCACTGCGGCTCCTGGGCGAAACACCCGATCTCGGGACTGCAGAACCACAACAGCGAGACCTGCGGCACACGGCAAATTCACACAGATACACGAGCGTTCAAGCACTGGTTAGAGAGCACAGCCGTGATGTTGAGAAGAAACATGAAACCCACCTGAGTGGAGGAGAAGGGACAGATGAAGGACTGTGACGAGCATGTTAGTGACTCACACATAACTGTTCAGTATGTGACACTGTGTAAGAAGACACGAGATCACATGATCATCCGGGTGAAGGTGGAGCATAAGAACTCAACCGCTCGGTCACGTGAAAGATTCTCCCTCCTTTTTAGAATGTTTCCATCACCATTGTTGTGTCAATATCATATTCACATTCAGTGATTTCCCTCAAATTTCATGTTCGTAATTTTGTAAAAGTGCTCGAAAGAACTTCACCATAATACGACATTACATTTGACACTCAATCTCAGAATAACAGGTTTTTATTGGCGTTATTATCACAATCCGTCCTCGATGCGTCTCAAGGGTTTCACACCTGCACTTGTGGTCCAATTGTCTGATTTCATTCGGATCATTAAAAAACTGGATTTTAACGGCCGGTGTAAATTAGGGATGTTGGGACGAATGTGAGGAGTCAAATATAATTAGAATATTAAAAACATACAATGTAGCTGTATCAGGTTAAATTCATCAGATTGCTCCTGAACTTTTCCGGAGGGGCTGTAAGTGAGAACCACAAATTTTGGCAAATGTTGCTCCGTTTTTTTTATTTGACTGTAACCAAAAACTCGAATTATCGCCATGTCCCGTCTCCTGCAACCTCTACCCAGACGCCACAGAATCATCTGGAAATGTTCCCCTCGCACAATCTCCCGCTGCGTTCGTCACATGTGAACGGCAACTCCCTGAGAATGTCCAGAGGCAATTCTACGGAGACCTTCCGTAGTTCATGCCTGAAAAATGCTTTTGTTTGCTGGCACATTGAGGGTGTTTCTCCATGTGACTACATTCCAAACGCAGCGTCCTCTGGTGAGAGTCTGCTCTAAGAGAGACGCTGCCTCTTCTCTGCGTCTCGGTGACAGGAAAAGGGTATCAAGAGTTTTTTTGCGAGGGAGTGGCACTAAACCTAATCACTGTGTACTGGCAGCACAGAAATACACAGCCGAGTGCGACGGCTTCGCTCCGTGTATAGTCAGAGTTCCTCTCACTGCGCTTTGTCGCGTCAGCGTGAATTGTTCTTTAAACGTCCCCTCGTAATTCTGGGAGCTTTCATATCCGTATCCAATGAGGGTCACAGACAGACTGTCCTTCGCTTGCTGATACCAGAGCATCACTGCGAGCGCCGAATCGTCATGGCTGCAGTTGATGCGGACCTCACTGCTCTCCTCCACCGCCTGAGGAGGAGACTGATGAAATGTAACGGCGTTCACCTCACCTGTGAATGAAGCAGCAGACGAGGAGTCAATACATTGTCGGCGTTTGTAATTATTTAATCAGCGGGTTGAATTTTAACTCGGGAAGAACACTTTTAGATCTCACGTGAAAACCAGAGGAAGAGCCAAACGCATGTTTGCATTGGTGAAGACATGGTGAAGCACTGGTGTGAGAACAAAGTGTTGCCTTGTTGAGGCTCAGGGTGGCGAGGGAGGGAGGGAGGGAGGGAGGGAGGGAGTTGTGTCTGCGTCGGTTAATTCATCACCACCACCTCTCGATAAGCTTCATGCTGTGTGCTGTGCCTCCACCTGTCGGCTGACTTTATCACGGACGTTTGCACGGCTGCAGGCCGTCGCTTGTCAGAAAAAAAAAACAAAGATTAAAGTTAAAACACTTTACAGTTATACATTTATTTGTTTGTTTTTTGCAGTTTATTCCTTGTTCCCCTTCTTTCTCTCTTCCCTCTCGACTTTATATTAATGTACGTGAAATGTCTTGGAGTCACTGATAACATCGTCTGCACAGTGTGGTTGAGCTCCTTCCTTCCTTCTTTCTTTTTTATTTTTTTTTATTAATGCGAGTCAGGTGTCAGGACGATGTTTTTGTCACAGACCTGGTGTCTGTCACAGCACTGTGCAGACTGGCGGCACACAGATAAACGGCCTCGTCTTCCCTCTGAACGCTGGCTATCTTCAGAGACCACTGCTTCTCCTGCGACTTCGCCGCCTCGAAACCTGACTGGAATCCCGCTTCGTAGTTTGCGCTGCCAGCTACTAAATAGCCCACCAGCTGAATTTCTCCTCCTCTCAGCTGTCGGTACCAGTACATATAGTCGTAGTCGGTGTCATTCTGGTAGCAGCTCATTTCTGCCGATCCACTGGGAAGCCTGGAGATGTAGTGGGGCCACTGGGTGATGAGCACAGACTGAGAAACTCCTGAAACAGAAAAGCTGTTAGCGGTATGATAAACACGTCTACCTTATGCTATATCTATAAATATTAGATATCGTTGTTATGCTATAAAACTCAAAAGTTGTCACCTCAGGGCAAGAAATGATTCAAATGTAGGATTATAATTTTTTCTCTCCCTAATGAGAAGCCATATTGTGTTTGTGTGTTTTTGTCTTCATAGATATTTACTTTACCTGCAGCCCAGAGCACAAAGAAGGTCAAGGTGGTGACGCTTGAGATCATTCTCACTGTGAAGGAGGAAATAAAATGATTGACTATGCAATGAGCCGCCCAAAACACGTCGGAGGTGAAAGGAGGAAATGACATCAGAATCGAGGGAGTCGACGAGGCTCATAATCCGTGACAGTGTTGTGCATGAAAACACTAAACGGGCTTCGAACGAAAAACAAAGTTCCTCAAGGTTTGGTTTTTCCTAACAAAGCAGTGCGATGAGATCCAAGGGCTTGTTTGGATTTCATCAGTAGATTTGCTGGTGGTTGTTCAATCAAAAGCGATGATAACACAAGGTCTAGGGCAGTGATTCTCAACCTGGGGGGTCCCTGTGTTCACTAGGGTCACAAGATCATTTTCTGTGGGTCGGAAGATGATTTGTGGAGGGGAAAAAATATATAATCGATATAATAAATCTAATTTTTAATATACACTATGGTGTGCACATGAGTAAGTGCTTAGACAAAACAAACAAACAAACAAAAATACTTTTTTTGGTCTCTTCAATATGGTTTTGAACCACTGGTCTATCGTTTCTATTGAGAATTACATTTACACATATACACTGTAAAATGTGGTAACTGTAATAACGTAGACCGCGTCTCCTTGTTTCAGTGGTTTCCTGTCGTTGTGCCGTTATCTGCCGCATCATCATTACGGAGGTTTTTGTTCGACCGAGTCTCTCGTCTTTACTACTGTGCATACTAGCTGCTCCAAAATACTCTCCGCTGTCCTCGGGGTGCGTCAGGTTGAAGATGTGCAGAAAGGCGGTATCCTCTCCGTCTCCGCTCACTTTAAAGTGGCTTTGAAACGGCGTCTCGACCGTAGGGTTCTTATAAGCCACATAGCCGATCAGCTTCAGGGAATTGTCTCCTGCTGAGCGCCGATACCAGAGAATCGTGTCGTAGCTCTGGATCTGATGTGTCAAACTCAGCTTGACTTCACCGTTAGCTTTCTGTAAAAGTTCAGCCGGAGTCTGAAACACTTGTTTTTCTTTACTGAGGTAAACACCTGTAAAGAGATTATTAAAAAAATTCAATGTTAGGTAGCGCAGATCACATCTTAATGTCTATACTATAAAATTAATGAATAGTTATTCAATTGGAGTGGAATAAAATACTGACAGGAATAAAAAAGACATTCCTCTTTTTGTTTGTCCATCTGAAGCTATTTTGTTAAGAGTTATAAGAGGCTTCATGAATGTACATTACCTTTGATACAGATCACGGTAATGATGGATATGAGGAGACGAGATGGCCTCATGTTGAAATTGTGGTGAACCCCCTAGAGTCTCTGCTGTGCTTTGTGGATCAGTACGTCCAGGAAGTGATGTAGAGAAGTCAGAGCGCAGGTTGACGGGGAACTTGAGTCATGAGCTGTCTCCTAATTCAGGGGCCGCCTCCTTCGGAGGGTAATGTGAAGACCGACATGTCACAGACCAGCCTGTCCCATCTCGAAGGCTCCATGGCCTACAAATGCGTCCCTCCATCCCTGAGCAACGAAGGTTACTACAGGTGAATCCTCCGTGGACCAATCCCAGGATTCATTGCGCACAAGTGACGAATACTCAACACAAATAGGAAATCCTCCAAAGACTAGACATTCAGTCTCATTTCCGTACGTTTGTGATCTACCCGGCCTACGAAGGCCACGGCTGTGTCCTCCGAAGTGATCTGGCTCCTTTAGGTGTTTGTTGTGCAGAAACACTTCCTGCTGACTTCAGGATATGGATGGCGTCACTGTAACGATATAAGAACTGAACTGCTGGAAACTTATGGACTGATATTTCTGTGGAGAATAAAATTCACACTCAGAGCGAAGCCATCACGTTACCTTGAGGCTCCATGCTGTGGAGTACGAAGGATTCCTGTTTGTCTTCACAAGCTGTTGGTGCCTAAAGCAGGCGGGGGGAAGTGTAGTGAAAGATAAACAAAGGGTTAGTGACCTGATTCAACAAATCAGCCAAACCACAAAGCTCACTGGAGATAATTTTGACCTACTTCCTGAAGAGAAGAGGGGGAAAAGGTTTTTGTAAAGAGCAGAGGGGAGGTTGACGTACTGTGGCTCACTGGCAGCGCAGAAGTACGTTGCCGTGTGTTTGGGTGCTTTTAGATTGATTATGGAGAGCGAACCGTTTTTTCCATCTCCACTCAGATCTCCGGCCAACTTGAAATGCTTTATAAACGCTCCTTCCACGTCATGTAAATGTGAATATATGTGTCCAATGAGTTTCAGGGCCTGGTCGCCGGGCGACTGCCGGTACCACAGCATCACATTGTAGTCGGCCTCTCCGTGAGTACAGACGAGCTGCACGGCATCACCGGCCTTTCTGATGAGAGCGGCGGGAGACTGGTCCACCTGGACGCCCTGAGAAACACCTGCTGTAAGAGGGGTCGGACAGGTCATTGGTTAAAGAAGCGAAGGTTAAATACAGCAAATCTGAGTTCACAGTTGAGCGGTTGGTACCTGTGAGCAAAAGGCAAAAGAGAAATCGAATCATCATGTAGAGATCTGATGTCATGGATGCAGTGTCTGTCGTTATCGTCTCGCGTTTAAGGAGACAAATGTGATGCAGCAAGGGGGCGTGGCTTTGGGTTTTTTTGCGTGGACAATATCAGAGACGGAGATGGTTACACAATTACGTTGGCTAAGGATGATGTGATTGCTTGAAACCGTAATCCGACCACAGAGGCAGGTGTCTGGGAGCAGCCTCTTCTTTCTTTCTCAAAACCACGGGAGGAGTAGGAGGAGGAGAAGTTTTTGTTAACTTCAAATATGATTTTCTTCACCGTGCTGCACTCTAGATACTTGACTTAAAAACATTTAATTATTTAACACCCTCCACTCTGAACCAATGACGTGTCTCGGTGCTGTCTGTGTTGAGCTCGAGTATTTCTGGAGCTCCAGCACCACCTACTGGGAATATATATATATGTATATGTATATATATATGTGTATATATATGTATATATATATATATGTATATGTATGTATATTTGTATATATATGTATATGTATGTATATATATATGTATATATGTGTATGTATATGTATATATGTGTATGTGTATATATGTATATATATGTATATATATATGTGTATGTATGTGTATGTGTATATATATGTATGTGTATGTGTATATATATGTATGTATATGTATGTGTATATATATGTATATATGTATGTGTATATATGTATATATATATATATATGTGTGTATATATGTGTGTGTGTGTGTGTATATATATGTGTGTATATATGTGTGTGTGTGTGTGTATATATATATATATATATATGTGTGTGTGTGTGTGTGTGTGTGTGTATATATATATGTGTGTGTGTGTGTGTGTATATATATATGTGTGTGTGTGTGTGTATATGTGTATATGTGTGTGTGTGTGTGTGTGTGTGTGTGTGTGTATATATATATATAACCTTAATCCACAGAGATGAGACTGTAAATGTGATGATGAGTAATCGAGTCACTGTATTGATTCTGATCAAATCAGACACAGCGGAGACGCTGCTCTTTATAATGGGAGGTGTGACGTTAACATCAACGCTCCACAAAGGACCTGTTAATCAATTAGTAATCGGCTATCAAAATAGTTGGCGATTCATTTAGTAATCGATTAATCGAGTGAGAAATGTCAAAATTCTCTGATTTCTTAAATGTGAATATTTTCTGGTTTCTTTGCTCCTCTATGACAGTGAACTGAATATCTTTGGTGTCTTGACAAAACATCATCTTGGGTTTTGGGGAAACACGATCAACATTTTTTCACCATTTTATGGACCAAACAACTAGGCCTGTCACGATAATTACATTATCGGCTTATCGTATGATACATAAATATGAAATCAATAATGTTTATTGACCTCAATAACAGTCATTGTGTCTACATGTGCTAACATAAGAATGAATGTCATCAACAGTCCGGCAAGTCTGGCTGCTTCTGTCCTCTCAGTTGTTCTTGTCGTATGATTAATTAATCACTGGATTGTTATATGAAATGTGAGAAAATATGGATTTCTTAGTACATTTCTGCAGCTGTCTGTTGTTCTGCATCTGCTTGTACCAGAGGATTTGATTGTAGCTGTCAATACTGTGCGAACATTGGATCTTGGCCATTTCTGCTGGTTTCTTGTACATGTTTGCCGGAATCTGCTTGACCTTGTGACTTGGGGAGGAACCTGTGGAATAAAGATCACAGTAACGTCATATCAACTTGATATTAGTGAATGTAGATATACTGCCACCTAATGAGAGGAAGGAACACAATGTCATGTGTGTCGTGTGCAGGTTTTTGTAATGAGGAGCAGCGAGGTGAGTCACTGTGTAGACTAGCAGCACAGAAGAACACAGAGCTGCTGTTCAGGCCGAGCGCTTCAGTTGTTAATGTGCACGTCTCGTCTTTATTTGCGCCCCCGTCTATCGTCACACCGGCTCCTTTCTCTGGAGATCCTGTGCTCACCACCATGTATCCCAGCAGCTGCAGCTGTCCGTTGTTCTGCGTCTGCTTGTACCAGAGGATGCGATTGTAGTTGTCAATACTGTGCGAACATTGGATCTTGGCCATTTCTGCTGGTTTCTTGTACATGTTCGCCGGAGTCTGCTTGACCTTGTGACTCGGAGAGGAACCTGTGGAATAAAGATCACAGTAACATCAGAGAAAATTTAGACCGGCTGAACACGAGCAAAAATAAAAACAGATTTTGTCGGAAAATGGTCTCGTAACTAATTTTCATGACATTACCTGAACTCAGAATATTGTTAAAAGTCAAGCTGAGGATTAAAGAAAACAGGAGAATCATTTTGTGTTTGGTTAAACCTTGTTGTAATGGATCATTGTGTTCTCTTCAGTGTATCAGCTGATCCATCCCAACCTCCTTTCTGAGGAAACTCTCCCATCAGCGAAATAAAACCTGATCTCTGTCGGTGGGTGGTGTCACAGTGTCTCCTCCTCCTCCTCTCAGCATTACAACCGTCATATCAACTCGATATTAGTGAACGTAGATATACTGCCACCTAATGAGAGGAAGGAACACAATGTCATGTGTGTCGTGTGCAGGTTTTTGTAGTGAGGAGCAGCGAGGTGAGTCACTGTGTAGACTAGCAGCACAGAAGAACACAGAGCTGCTGTTCAGGCCGAGCGCTTCAGTTGTTAATGTGCACGTCTCGTCTTTATTTGCGCCCCCGTCTATCGTCACACCGGCTCCTTTCTCTGGAGATCCTCCGCTCCCCCACATGTATCCCAGCAGCTGCAGCTGTCCGTTGTTCTGCGTCTGCTTGTACCAGAGGATGCGATCGTAGTTGATGATGCTGTGTGAACAGTTGATTTGGGCCTTTTCAGTCGGTTTCATGTACATGTCGGCCGGAGTCTGCTGGACTCTGTGACTCGGAGAGGAACCTGTGGAATAAAGATCACAGAAGCATTATAACTACGATATGACCTCAATGGGGGGAAACTGAAGTGAAAGTAAAAACTCTGCAGCTGAAATAGATTTGTTTTAAGACAAAATAATCATTTTTTGTCGACCTGCTACCGGAAAAGAGGTAGAAGCTAATTTTATTTTTTACAGTGTATTTCTTACATCTTCATGATTTAAAGTTTAAATGAAGATAATAATTAGTGTATAGAATTGTTATTACCTGAGACCAGTATGATATTAAAGGTTATGCAGAAGACCGTGATCATCTCGTTCTCTTTCATGGCCGACCCTTAAAGAACTTATGCTGTTCTTCTTGAATAGTCACATTTCTTTTTTCATCTGATAGAATCGTTATACATCCTCCTCTTCCTGGACTGTCACCTCACACACTGCACCGCCTCCTTATGACAGTAAACTAAAGACCAGAGACCCCAAATGAACCCAGAGGCCCTGGTTTAACATTAAAGTACAAACTAGACTTGTTGCAAGTCCAACTCCGAGGCTGAATTGTGCTGTTACTTCGTCAATCAGTGCTCTGACTTTATGTGAATAATCCAGTGAACTGAATGACAATCTCAAGGTAATGCAGCGACTGTTGTAGGATTACTGTGGCTTCTCAACATAAACACTATTTTATTTGTGTCTGTCAATTGGTAGAAATTCTAAATATTGGCCTGTTTAACCTT
This sequence comes from Scophthalmus maximus, assembly GCF_022379125.1. Lineage (NCBI taxonomy): Eukaryota > Metazoa > Chordata > Actinopteri > Pleuronectiformes > Scophthalmidae > Scophthalmus > Scophthalmus maximus. Next base: position 3,817,616 of record NC_061529.1, read on the forward strand.
TTTAAGTTATAGGCATATTTTTGCGGGGGATTTTCTAGCTTAAAAATAAATGAATGCTTCCTTATATTTTTCTATATCAAGTGACCTCAGTGAACCTTCCTTGTCTGGATGTTTCCCTCTGGTCACATTTGATGCATGAAGCTGACGGTTCAAATCTTTGTAATGTGATGAGTGTTATTTGTTCTGCTGTCTGTACAAATGCACTCACATATTTTTATTTGTGGATGAAGGTATAGTCATATTTGAAAACTCACTTGAATATGACATAGCACAAGTTTCAACGAATAATCCCAACTCCAGCGTGACTTACTCTCTTTTCCTGCGGCTTTCTGGTGTTTGGTACAGTGAGTGTACTGAGGCTCCAGAAAGTCGCCCTTCACTTGAGTTTATTTAGTCAAAACCACTGTTTCAGTGTTTTCATATACTTTATTAAGATTTCTCTTTTCCAGCACACTCCCTTTCCTGTTAATAGTAGGCAGAAATGGGTTTGAAAGGTGAATGGAATATAAACAGGGAAAGAAATTTAATTCAACGTGATATAAAACAAACTATAATAAATTCATAATAAACTCAAACAGAATCTTATAAACTTTCAGGGAGAGTATATAAAGAATACATGTGGTGTCACATTGCCTGTATTCATTGTGACCTAATCACATTATCAACACATCACAAATTACCTTTTTGAAAGTAATATTGAATGACAATTAAAAACTTTAGTGACAGATACAAACGCTCGGTCTGGAGCTCCCTCTGTCGTCTATCAAAGAGACGGCTTTTATCTTTTATTCACTGACAGCGGTGTGTCAGGGTTTTAGTGCAGCTGCCTGAGTCTCCTCCATCACTGTGTTGACTCACGGCACAAAAATACACCCCACTGTCGCCAGGCAGCAGCTTCTCCACCGTCAAAGATCCAGTCAGAGCGTCGCTCTTCTGCGCCGGAAATTTGTCCTCACTGAAGCCACTTTCGTATCGATGTGGGGGGGGTCGGAGTTGTACAAACTATTTGCTTCATTCCCTCCCCGGGCAGCTGCCTGAACCAGTACATCTGGTAGTAAGTAGCATCTTTCGTGTGACTGCAGTTTATTGTCGCGGCGTCACCCTCGTCCTTCCACAGCGTCGAGGGTTGTGCGACATCACCTCCATCGATGAAACCTGTGTGTGACAGTCGGATTAATTGCGGAACGCTTTGAAACTCAAAAATACCAAACGAAAGGTTCATAATTGCTGCAAGGCAGCAACTTATTTTTGTAATTCACCTCTCATCCAAAGCAGAAATATGAAAAAGCTGAGGCGACCGCGCTGGATCACGTCCATGTCATCAAACGTAACTGTCGGTTTGAGCTGCAGTGAAAGTTGTTTGTTCGGTGGGAGTGTCGCTGCGGTTTGTGACGTAGGATCCTGCAGCTGCATCACGAGTCGGACAGCAACTGGGGGAGTCTTTATGATACTCGAGTTCGTGAGATCGTGAGGATTAGAGGTGTGTGTGAACATTGCTCTGGTGTTTTTGTCAACCAACCCGGCGTGTCTGTATCACTGTGCTCACTGACGGCACAGAAATACAGGCCTTTATCGGCCGGCACCAGATCCGTCACCGTCAACGTGCCGCTGTGAGCGTCGGGCTTGGTGGCTGGGAATTTCTCCTCTCCGAAGTCCGGCTCATATTCTGGCCTTTTGTTGGGGATGGCAAACAGTATTTGTCTCATGGTTTCTCCCGGCAGCTGCCTGTACCAGTACATCTGGAAGTAGCCGCTGCCCTTTGTGTGGCCGCAGTGTATTGTTGCATTGTCGCCCGCGTCTTCCCACAGTACGGGTGTCTGGGTGACGTCGTCGCCGCCAACGAGACCTGTGTGTTTTAACAGTTACAGTTACCTGTTGTAAACTTGTAAAAGATTTTTTTAAAGTTGGTTGTTTTTCCCAACACAATTTCCAGTAAAATAACTATCAAGTGTAACTGGATTGGATTCAAAATATGAATCGTTAATATGGTGTAAAGTCATTTTACTATAAATTACCTGTAGTCCACAGCAGACAGACTGACAATATGATGATGGTGAAATCCATGTCCTGACCGGTCGAGTCCTCGTACAGTTACAGCGACATGAAGGGTTGGAGATGGGAGTCACTACATTTACATCACCTGTCTGTATTTACATGGTAGTTGAACTGGTGCTGTGGGTCCCCCTGCAGTTCATCACTGCTAGTGACAATACCTGTTATTCAGATCAGGCTGAGGAGGACGAATCTTATTGTGTGTTCTGTGATGAGATTCAAAACTGAAGGTATTTCGATAAGAAGAATTAAGAATAGAACTTGAGATCAGTTCTTTTTCTTGACATGGATGTTTCCTTATCAATAGGTAAAACCTCAAACAGACTGTAGGAAGCAGAATACTTGATATTTGTGGCTTTTATGTCCAACACACACACATTTAGAGAGTATCACAGACGTGTTGGTACTGTATCAGCATTTATGTTTGCCGATATGAAAACAATTATTTTACAGAGTAAAAGATGCAGAAAAGATGTGCATTTATGTTGTAGGAAAAAAAAGTATATATTTGGTGAGGGACTTGGGACAGACATCTGTATCGACCAATGATTGATTAGTTAATAAAAAAAATAAACTGTTTATCAATCCATGATTAAATTAATCACCAGTTAGTACCTTGTTTAAGATTTGATAATATGTAGTATCAGCGGTTGTTTTGCTGATTTGAAAAATCTTTTTTTACATAATAAACAGTGTAGAAAAGATGAACCTTTATGTATTTTATGTAAGAAAAAAGTATTCATACAGTGTCTATATATTTAGTTGTATTATAGTTACAATAAAGCTTATGGTTGAACTGTAAAATATCAAGCATCAGTAACATTTTAGGATTCATTGTCATTTAAAAAAAATAAAATATTTTGACAATGATTCCTTAAAATGTTGTTATATTGGTATCTACATTTTTTTTCTCCCCAATATTTTTGGGGAACTGAGCCCAAAAATCCACCCCACACCGGCTGCCTGCAGGTGTTCAGGTGGCTGAACATCCTGTCTGTGGACTCGAGGGTTTTTGTCTTGACTCGAGTCGACTCTGCAGCACTGTGCCGACTGGCAGCACAGAAGTACACACCACTGTCGTTCAGCACCAGATCAGAAACCTGGAGGTCTGAATGTTTGCGGGCATCTCCCTTGAAGGTGATTTTTCCCCGTACGTCGGCCGCCGGGGCTGGGTAGTTCAGATTTAGATATCCCAGGAACTTTGGAGCTTTCTGTTCGTCCTGTTTGTACCAGAGAATGCTTTGATAATCTGTGATGCTGTGGGAACAGTTGATCTCGCCGTCAACAGATTCGCCCGTTCTCTTGGTGATGGAACGAGGCGTTTGGACGACACGTTTGGTGTCAGAAGCTCCTGTGGGGGAAAGAACAGATCCGACTTTGAGCACTGAAGTGAACCGCTGTGTGCAGCATCTGTCCTCTGATTGAAAAACTCACCATTATTCCCTGGCACATGAAGGAAACAAACGGTGAGGAGGATGAAGATCATATTAACGATGATCACTCATCGATAATGTCCATGTTCTGAAGGTCAGTGTAGACACACACAGACACGTATGAAGAGTTTTAAGTGGGCGTGTCAAAACCTTGTGACGTTCACTGCTGCTGTATAAAAGCTGACATGATGAATCAAAGGGGAGTGGGTGTGTGTGTGGTGTTTGAGGTCCCCCTACCGTACATGAGATAATGAGAGTTGGTGACTGTTATGTTGAACTGTGCACTGGGGTTTTTGTTCGACTGTCTCATGCGTCTGTGTCACTGTGTTGACTCACAGCACAGAAATACAAGGCTCCATCTCCCGGCCCCAGATTCTTCACCGTGAACGTCCCGCTCTCAGCGTCGGGTTTGTTGGCGGAGAATTTCTCTCTGCTGAAATCGCCAAAGTCGTGCTCTTTGTTGGACGTCGTCGTGAACACGACGAGTTTCATGGTTTCTCCCGGCAGCTGCCTGTACCAGTACATCTGGTAGTATTGCAAACCCTTGGTGTGGCTGCAGTGTATTGTTGCATTGTCGCCCTTGTTTTTCCACAGGATGGAGTCCTGGGTGACTTCACTCCCGTCAATAAAACCTGCGCACGCCACAATAATAGTTAATGCAGCAGATTAAAAAAAAATTTAAAATATTATTCACTTCATCAAATGAGATCAACAATGAAACGGTTAATTACCTGGAGTCCACAGCAAAAAGAGCGACAGTCTGAGGAGACCTTGTTTAAACATGATGTTCTGACAGGAACTGCCACAGTCTCATACAGTTGCTGTTCAGAGATATAAAGGAGCTGAAGGTGGGAGGGTCGCCTCGTCGTATGAAGTGATCCTGTGAGCTGCGACAGTTAATCGATGAGTAACAGATTACTAAATGAATCGCCAACTAGTTTGATTATCGCTTAATCGGTTCAAGTAGTATTTACGGGAAAAAAGTCAAAATTCTCATAAGGGTTTGATAGTGACATCCAAATTTACTTCCTAATATTTCGCCCGCAGCCCAAAAATCCACAATCGTTCAGACTCCTCTGTGTGTTGTTGAACTCTGAGCCACATCATGACCCCAGAAAAGGTCGAAAGGAAAAGACGGTTGATAAAATCTCGAGGGGCTCGGTTCAGATGGAGGCTGACTGCAGGTGTTCAGGTGGCTGAACATCCTGTCTGTCGACTCGAAAAGGTTTTTGTCTTGACTCGAGTCGACTCTGCAGCACTGTGCCGACTGGCAGCACAGAAGTACACACCACTGTCGTTCAACACCAGATCAGAGACCTGGAGGTCTGAATGTTTACGGCCATTGCCCTTGAAGCTGATTTTTCCTCTCACGTCGTCCTCGGGGTACGGGAAGTCCACATTTATGTACCCCAGAAGCTCTAAATTGTGTTTCTCTTGTTTGTACCAGAGAATGAGATCATAGTTTGTGATGCTGTGGGAACAGTTGATCTCGCTGTCAACAGATTCCCCCGTTCTCCTGGTGATGAACGGAGGCGTTTGGACGACGCGCCTGGCGTCAGAAGCTCCTGTGGATGAAGAGAAGAGATTTTGAATTCATCGTTAAACCCTGTGTCGTCTCGCTCATGTCTGTTTCCTTTTTTGCTTTTTTACCCTCATTTCCTGGCATATGAAGAAAACAAAATATGAAGACCACGGAGATCATGATAAAGACGTGAGGATGTGAGACTCCACTGTGGATTCAGCACCTGTGGACCAGAGTGCCTCACTATGACAGTATTAAAAAAAGGGGTTGGGTTATGCTGTGGGTATGTTGTTGAACCCGATTTCATTTGTTAAGGATTGTTTCCCCCTGCTGGTGAGAAGAATACTGCAGGTTGTCTCGGTAGAGGCACCGCCTGGTGAGAACCTGCTTGGCAATAAGAGTTGTAAGAGTTGTGACATATTGAAGTCTTCATCACATGTTTGAGTATATTTAATAAAATATTATATAACATATAATATATTTATAAGTATGAACCTTTTATTCACTTGATTTCATCTTCAAAACACTGTCATGCTTCTTTTCAATATGAATATTATATCAGTAGACACAAGATGGCGCCAGCGAAAACTTTCACACCACCTCATCGCTTTCAGTCGGTCTAGAAAGTTACTGACTGGTGACCTACTGGACTGTTGGACAAACCAACAGAAGGACACTGTGAAACCCGTTTCCTTGTTTCAGTCTGACTGCTGTGCAGTTCGCTGGAGGTGGGAGCTCCCTGACAGAGGGACCAGGTAGGGATGCAGGTTTCCAGAGCTGTCTCCAGTGAAAACACTGCAGCTGCTGCAGCTTTGACACAGGAAGCTAAATTTGTTGCAATGGTCCTTTTTCAAAAAACTTTTGTAAAGGTGTATCAGAAGTTGCTATATATATATATATATATATATATATATATATATATATATATGTATATGAAGGTATCCACAGAATTCTACTGTATTTAGATTTACAGCTCCTGGTACAATGGATGGCACTGTTTATGTTTTTTCAATATTTTTGCAAAGACAAAAAAAAAGACTTGAGTTCAGACTCTCTGTGACGAGTTGTTAGACTCTGGCCTTGAATGAATAAGTAAAGTGATTTAAATTCAATTCCGCCCCCTGCAGTTTTTAAAACCCAGACTCGTCCTCTGATCTCCTGGCTCCTCTCCCCCTCTGCGGTTTCTGCGAGTCACTGTGGATTATGCTGAATGTAATATTTATTCACATAGCTGCGGTCGGGTTTTCACGGACATCTTATGAGGGTACACAGTTCAGAGGCATGTGAGATTTCGCAGGCGCGTAACGAGCGACAACGCTGCCGCGTCTGTGCATCAGGAAAACCAAAGTGTTGGTCGGTGCGACTGGTTCGAGGGGGGATCGGGATCAATCACACAACACATTAATACAAATTATTATATATACATTATTAGTCCTTTTTTTGTTCTATAAAAATTCAATTGAGATTCTGGCCCATGGGAATTTACATGTTTATTTACAAAATTGACAGTGATATAATGTGGTAGTGACACAAACCAGCATTTGCAAGAATGTGTCCTTTTTTTTCCAGATTAACCCAGTGAGACAAATAAATATGTTAAGTATTTCACATGAAAATGACACAGGAACATGTTCCATGATTGTTGGAGTCTGTCCGTGCTCCATTTTGCGGTTTGTGATATAAAACAAAGCCAGCTGTCAAATAAACCGTTGCAAACACAGTCGATAGGGAGAGAAACAAATCCAATTTTAGTCCTCATAAACTAAACCAAGAGAAAGTGTTCGCTGTTTGCCCCCGAAGAAAATATAAAAGGTCCTTTTGCTTCACAAAGTAACAATACGACGGTTACAAAATGCCTCAGAACCTGCAGTATAAATATCGATCACTATACACTTTCAATCTGATAAATATAATATAATTCGAAAAACCAGATCAACTGTCGGCATCTTAATGACAAACACACACGCCTTCTCTTTGTCCTCTCTCCTCCAGGTAAAACAACAGTTGCCAAAGCCACTGGAATGGTTTAAAGGGTCAGTTCGCCCAAATGGCTGAGTTTGGTTTTTTGGGTGCACTGAACTTCATAAATGTTCCCCTGGATACCGGACAGTGTTGCAGTCTTAAGATACTTCTGAACAAAGTTTACAGTGATGAATATTTTTGGCGAGAAATAACTCAGTATACAGTATGACCATGACCAGACGTGCTCAGGTCTAAGAGGTCCGTCAGGTGAAAGTGTTGAATCCGGCGTTGTTGTGCAAAGGAATGCCCTCTGCTCCTCGGAACTCCTCTGCGATGTCGTCGAACGTGCGGCCTCTCGTCTCAGGCAGGCGAATCCAAGTGAAGGTGAAGGCGAGCAGCGCAACGGTCATGAAGAGCAGGTAGACGTACGCGCCACACATTTTCTGTTTGAGGGAGAGACGGACCGAGATATTAAAAGAATAAAATACAGGTATTTGACCTTTTGTTTGACAAAAAAGTCTCTTAAAAATCGAAATCTTTGTTATCCAGAGAATTGTTGGAGAGTAGATGAAGGAAAGGAAGAGAAAAGGAGAAATGCGAGGATTTCAGGTCGGTTTCAATTTTCTGCAGCTCAAACAGATGTTTCCCTGTTTAACTGTTAACTGTCCCCGATGTTTAATCACTATTATTCAAACGTATTTAACATTCAACAGATTTATGCCCCTTTTAATAGTCTATAGCTACATATCTATATACCAGACTGTACAGGTTTACATTCTTCCGACCTGCCTCTGAGGTGCAGGCAAACTGGCGAAAGCAAACAAGGAATTCCGCCTCTAAAGTTTCCCCCTGATGTGTGCGGCTCAGTCGTGCAGCGTTCGGGGGCCAACAGTATCAACCCACCAGCAGTGGAGGGAAGAGGAGTGCCAGAACAAACTTCCCTCCCCAGTTGAGCATGCTGGTGAAGGCCATGGCGATGGGTCGGCCCGGCTGGTCGAACAGCTCGGCAGCGATGAACCAGGAGATGGGCCCGGGGCCCAGCTCGTAGGCGGAAATCAGGCAGAAAACCAGCAGGACCTGCAGACTCCGCAGCTCCGGGGCCAGGTACTGCAGTGAACGGGCAAGTTACAGTTACGAGTTTGGGGTCCGGTCTTTAACGAAAGGCATCATAAATTAGTTTAAACGATCCATAATCGTTGGTGTTCGGTTTCAGACTGTTCTGAAAAATGAGCCATATTCTCTACTTTCAGCCTCTTTTATGAGCGAACGTTAGAATAAGCCATCTTGCGCATATCCAGTATTGCAATAGAACTTTTCCAGCACAAATGAAAATAACAATCGCACAGATATGAAATGATCTCACCAGGACAGAGTCGACGATGGTCATTAGTAGGTTGCACACTGCGATGGAGATGAAACCGGTCAGTAGCAATCTCCTCCTCCCTGCCCTTTCCATCAGGAAGAACTGGGGAGCAAAGAATAACACGGCGGTGAGCCCGCTCACATTTCCTCCCGCTTTTAAAAAATTAAAATGCAACACTACCCGGTTGCGGTTCGAGCTGTAAAACAAGTTCATGAGGAAATGCTGACGCCGCTTTTGTCTGTAGTCCGTGTAGTAAGATTTCGGTGCATTTCGTGGCGAAATCAACCGAATGTGACTCGACGTGTCTTAAAAGTGGATTTAAACTCTAGATTGTATTGAAATTGTATTGTAACAGGACACATAAGGAGAATGTGGAGCTGTAATGTAAAGGCTCAACTTTATATTTTGTACTTACTGCTACCAAGGTGAAGGTCACATTGACGGCCCCCACGCCCAGAGTCAGGTACTTGGCCTGGTCAAAGTTGGCCTGGAACATCCGGGTGGAGTAATTGATGATCTTGGACAAAAAGAGCAGAAATGCACTTGAGTTAAGTGAGTCACTGGGGCATCTGTCTGGGGTTTATTTTCATTTTTAGTTACTGTAGTGACACACTGCCCCAGAATCAGAGCTCGGAGCTGGGGGGAAGTGATGCGGTTGAACAATTTATACAACAAATACAAAAAGAGCTGCAGCTAAATATTCATCACAGAGTGAGTGAGTAAGGCGTGCAAGAAACCTGAGCTTCGTCTTGAGAATATTTTAGTTTCACGCTCACAAAGGCGTGGGTTGGACCTTTGCCTTCTGTGAAACTTCTCACACATATATCAATGGAGACATATTCGACATAAACGGCTCATCGGGAATCCGGACGATTCTTAGCGGCTAAGCTGACACGCCCACAAACAAACCCCGGAAAGCGTGAGCGTGGGCAGACACTTCCTACATGCGCTGGAAGCGGTTGACCAGTCACAACAGAGTGGGCCAGCTGGCCAATCAGAGCAGACTGGGTTCCAAAACCAAATGCATTTTTGGTCATGCGACTCACCGCGTTGAAGCCAGACAGCTGGCTGCCCAAGTTGACGATGAGCACGAGGATGATCGGCTGCTTGTAGCGGCGCTTCTTGAAGAACTCGTGGACGGTGACCCCGGTATGAGTGTGGGCGGCCTCCTCCTTCATCTCCTGCAGCTCGGTGAACACCTTCTCTGATCTGCCGCGCAGCCTCAGCAGAGCTGCGGGGTGAAAAACGACAGCTTCTGTAAAACAGATGCTGCGAAGCTGATGTGAGTTTCAGAAAAACTCCAGAGACGGCGGCACCCACCGGCCTCTGCCTTGCTCTCCTCGCCCCTGTTGATGAGCAGGTACCTGGGGCTCTCGGGGCAGAAAGGCAGGACCAGGTACTGTGTCAGGGCGGGCACGAGAGACAGGGACAGCATCCAGGCCCAGTGATGCTCTGTACCCAGCGCCGTCTCCAGACCGGCCACCTGCCGCCAAACAAGCACAGGATGGTCTCACAGCTTCACTTCATATCCAGACAGGAAGCGTAAAGAGAGCAGACAACATGAACCTCTGTCAACCTTTTCCCTCCATATGTTTTCATTCTCACTCCTCACCATTCCCACCAGGATGCCCGTGGCAAAGGACACCTGGTTGAGCGTGGCAAAGGCCCCTCTCAGGTTGGTGGGCGACACCTCCTGGATGTACAGCGGATTGAGGCTCATCACCAGGCCGCAGAACAGACCGAACACCAACCGTCCCACGATGAGAACTTCAAACGACTCGCTGGCTTTGGACGCGGACATCAGACACGCCCCCACCACGGAGAGACAGTTCACTATCAGGATGGAGTTACGCCTGGAAAGGGCGGAAGACGTGGGGAAATGAAAAGACAAATGGGAAAAAAATATGATGGGACAGTTTTTTTCCATCGTTCTTACCTTCCATAGGAATCTGCCACATATTTGACTCCCAGTGAACCAAGCAGGGCTCCAAAGTCCTTAATGCTGACTGACAGTGACCACAGGAGAGTCAGACTGTGATCTGAGATCGACTGGTTGTGTCTGTCTCTCCAGGTGTGATTGAAGAACTCTTCGATGATCTAAACAACGCCCGTTAAATACGGGATGAATAACACTTTCACTCTCAATTTGACTGAATGAGTAGACAAACAAATCCCACTTTGCATCAGTTGAATTCCTCGGGAATGAAAAAGCCTTTAGCTTCCCTCAGTATCGCAAAATGTTTTGAAGCTTATTGAAGTATTATGAGAAATGTAAATGAACAGAAATATGCCTCAAAAGTTTAGTCTAGGCTACTTTTGGAAAATATCACAGCTGGGCGGGAGAGCCTGAGCAAACTATTAATTCACTGTGTTTTATTGAATATTGTTTTCATTGTCGACCAGCATATTTCCCCGTGTCCTGCTCACCTTGGCGGGAGCGTTGATGTTGCCGGTGTGGTAGCCGATCTGCAGGGAGCCCAGCACCGCTGCCAGGATGGAGATCAGGAGTGTGGTGGTCAGATGGCTCTGTGTGAGGGTGAGTGACATATATTTACAACTCTTTTACGTGATCAGCTGTTTTTATCTCCTTACATAAAAACAGTAGCTAATTAATATTACATTCCCTAAACACAACGTCAGGCTCTGTAGCCATTGTTATCCCAACACATGCGACCCTGTCGACTGTCCGTAGAGGTCACGGGTCACATGAACCACCAGTATTTTCACACTGGCAACATGTCCAGAATTTTAATTACCACAAGTGGGTGTTAATGCTGCTTCATGTCGGACTGTGTTCGTTTGTAGAAAAGGGGCTAAAACAAACTAACCTCCTGGGACGCCATTTGTTAGCGTGAGACCTGGGTATCGCTCCCTCGAGGTGCAGGTGCATTTATTTTCTGATGACTTTCTCTGCTGTGAAAAAAACAAACCATATAAAGAAAATAATTTTTTTAAATGATCCTAGAGTTAAAATTATTCACCAGTTTCTCATTTTCATATGATGACAAAGACGTGATGATACAGCAATTTAAACACATTAAATTCTTTGTAGACTTGCTGTATTTTAATGGACACTTCATTAAACAAATATATGGACTTTTTTTTGTGCTTGTGTACATTTTTAGTTATAATACTTAAAAATACAATTTTATGATTGTGTACCAGCTGCGTTACATCAAGACCTGCTAATTTACATTCTCAAATCCAGACTGACATGATTCAGGATACAGAAAAAGATGTCATAAACAAATTCTGTCCGTATAGAAATGAAATCAATCATTAAAATCTTTGACAACTTACCTGTGCCAAGCTCGTCTTCTCTGAAATATGAATCAAAAAGGTGAAAAAAGAAAGAAGAAATCCACTTGTTGCTGTGAGGGGAAAACGCTCAGAATAACATCTGTACATTATTGTTATTATATGTTTTTTTCTTATTTTTATTATGCTTACATGAACAGCAACAGTTGTAGTTGTACAGTGGAATCAGAAAAATAGGAATAAACAGGAGATTTTCCTCCATAAGTACATTATTCTTAAACTTACAAAAAAGACTAAGATGATTGAAACCATTACAGCCTTAGTAAAATCTTTATATTTATAGTAAAATAATGTGAAACCTTAACTGACTGTGATCAATATCAACATCAATGACTATTGATATTTACTTTTTGAAGTTCTCACCGGTTGTTCCTGAGAGTTAAACGCTGAGTCCTTCTTCATCCCTGAATTTAAGACACAGTATGACTGTGTAGATTTTCCTGACTGAACATGCAAACACCACCATTGGAAAATGTATACACACACACACACACACACACACACACAGACACAGTGATGAAGTCACACCCAGCTGGTGAATTTGGGGCCGGCCCGACAGAATGGCAGCCCACGGGCCTCCTCTGGTTCTCATGGACCAGCTGACCGACATCCCGGGTTCTCACTGACTGAGGATCAGTTCACCAGCTACATCCAGACGTTAAATCAGTCCTGTTTTAAATGTAAGAACAACACCAAAGTCACTAAGAGCTCAGCAATACCAACTATATTCTGTTTCACCCAAATCCCTTTCCCGCACCTATGTCACTATGTTGAAGAATCATTCAGGAAAAATCCCCAAATGTTAAATCACCTGTTGCCATCCCCAGACTTTTCTTTGATATCATTTTCATGCATATCCATCCATAATTTTTAAGTGATCCTGCTAACAAACAAACAGAAATGTGTGTCTGTGTGTGTGTGTATAACTCTCTATGTGCTGTGATGATGATCAGGTCTCATCTCCAAGTGTCTTTCTAGGAACAGACATTCACTGACAGACAATGTGTTTTGTTGCTTTGAATCTTAAACCACAGTTTATTATCCCTTTTGTGAAAGATGAAAAGTAAACATACTAAAATCCATTCATTGCCACTATTCATCTTCTTCCTCTTCATCTTTTTGACACATGAGTAAACAAAACATTTACAAAATGAGTTTGATGTATGTGCCTGTTTCTAGAAGAGCCAACCTGCTGCATAATGTAATTTTAATAGGTTTTTGTGCAGTTACAACAGCAGTGTATGTAACTGCACATTGTGTGTAGAGATTTTTCTGACCGAGACGCTGTACAGGGCTTTAAAGGTTAGATTTAAAAGACAACACCCATCACACAAAGCTGTGACAATTTAGAGCCGCAAAGGATTTAACAGACAGTACCAGGATGAAGTATGTGTGCATACACCCTCCTCCTCTTCCTCTGTCCCATTCTATTCTATTCTTATTTGACCTCTTTTTTTGCCTTTGGGCTGCTGAAATACCCCCCATGGAGATCAATGAATGGATTGTAGACGTATCGTGTCTTAAGTCGTGAGATTTCTCATGTAACCCATACACACACACACACACACACCTGCCTCCTGACCAAATACAAATGGGCAGTAACGACTTTTTGCTGCCGGGACGCATGAGCCAGATGTATAAAAGTGCAGAGGAGACAGATGAACTTAATCATAATGTTTGGGGAGGAAATATTCCATAACCTCACCACAGACCACATCAAAATAATCTTTATCATTAAAAAAAAACTTAGTAAAATGTGTATAAATAAATTAGTGGCCCCAGAGGCCTGGAAGTGATGAAGAGCAGATCATTTAAATCAACAGAAGAAGTTTAGCTGCACTGACTCACATATGAAACACTTGTGTTGAAGACAGAAAACAAAAGTCCTTCCATAAAGATTCAAACTAAAAAAACACATCTAGTTTCACATTTAACAACATTTGTAATTTCGAATTAACTTTGTATTGTAGATTTTGCACAGCTTCTTCCGAACTGCTGATAGACTTTCTATCTGCTGATAGAAATATTGGAAAATATTTCATACTTTTTATTACTTATATACTTAATTTATTTTTGTAAATTATTGTCAGACCTCAGAGAGGTGTGCTTCTGAATCACCTATAATAAAAATAAATCAAATTTGTAGTCTAAAGTAGAACTAAAACTCTCTTGGATTTTTTTTCTTACCCTCTTCTCACCCTCACTCTTTAATTTGTAATAGAAACAAATGTATTGTCACATGAGTGTATTAAAAACAAACCCTCAGATGTTCCTCTTGTACATTAAATTGCAAAAACCATGAGCTCAGAAAAATAGGGGATAGTACTTATATTATTAGGGGATAAAAATGCGTTGTCTACCTGCGAGCTGTGTTCTCGCAGCTGAGTTCTCAATTAGCATGTGGACACGCCTGTCTGGAACATGACCTTTGACCCCTGAGCCCTGGCCTCCCGGCAGTCAACCCCCCCTTGACCCTGTGCGCTCAGGCTGCTGGACAGGTGCTGCTGCTGCTGCAAGCGCCGAGGGGCATCGGGCACAAATGGCGAGCAGTGTGCACCGTCCCCCCCACCGCTAATGTTTAGCTATCACACAGACTAATGGTCCTCTCTAATCACCTGTAATGGTGTTTGATCTGTTTCTAAGTGTTTCAATGCGCACGAAGTAGAAAAACTACACACACACAAAACAACCCGACACAGACTTCTGTATCTAACACTTATTCACACGATCCCTGTAAATTATTTAGATTTTGTGTTTAGAGAAAAAAAATTGGCTGATGTCCTGTACTGATCTAATTATTTAAAAAAAACAATTATGTAAAAAAACAAATACAAATTTCAAGATAACGTGTATTAACTGCTTGTTAGGTCAGACTAAAAACCTAAATCCAAAAACATCAAATGTGATATTAAAAATAGATAAATCCTCATTGTGATCTTGATCTTTATGATTAGTTGTCTTTTCAGTCTAATAATTATTTCACCACTGAACTCAACTCTTACAATCTGATGAATGTGAGGTCAATGCAGGACCATAAACAGGTGGAGCATGCGTATTTCATACACCGGATTTTCCATATGTAGAGATGCTGAATGTTTTTATTCTTTTTTTTAATGGGTGAAAGTTAAATCTGTCAACAATAGCATTAAATTATTCTCACTGTGGGTAAGTTAGGAGCACAAAAAACACTGATCAAAGATCAATGACCCTCATCTGAATCTTATAAATCTCCTTTTTACAACATCATGTAGCACCTGCACTGCCCACACGTCACTTTCAAGACCCCACATTCCTCTGTGCACCTATGAGAGCCCTTTGCCAACGCACCTACCCTCCGCCCCACCTTCAACAAAGGAGAAAACACACACACACACTCTAAAACACATGCACATACATCCCTAAGCATCTGCGTCATTATAAAACTCTTTTGAACTTCACACTGGAAGTCAAAAGCCACATGTGTCGGTACGAGACAGATGTACTGCAGCTGCCTCTGGGCTCCAGTTTCATCTGTGATACAACCCTCTCTCCCCTCACTACCACCACCCCCCACCCCCCATCACCCCGTCCTCCTCCTCCCATCACGCACCTTTGAAGTCTCATCACTAAATCAGAACACGACACAAAAATCTACAGGCCGAACAGATTAAGTGCATCTGACAAGTTGGAAAAATATTTAGCCTACATATTTACATAGCAACAAGGTGGTTTACTTATAATAATTTTTGAATCTTCAGAAAAAATGCTTCCTACCATTTTTTTTTTCCAGCTTTCATGCTACAGAAGCTTGAAATAAATTCCTCATCAAAAAGCGACCGTGGCAACCCTGGTGAGGTTAAAGAAAATTAAAACACAAATATTCTTTAAAAATATTTATTGTCACTTGATGAAAATGGGTCGGCTTGGCTGATGCTTTGTAGGGTGTGTGTGTGTGTGTGTGTGTGTATACCTGGCTAACATGGTGTCAGTGTGTGTGAACTTTGCAACCTGCAGTGAACTATCTTCACCATTGGGGGTCAGTATTGAACCCTCCTCTCGCTCCCAGGGGCCTTTTCATTCTCTTCACATGCCTTTACAAGAGGTAAGTGACTGCCGTTTCCAAGATTTAGGTGATCTCATCTTTTTTTTTGGTCTTTTCCTACTGTTCTGTCTTGTTGTGTGTCTTGTCACAAGTTGAAATAGCTCGGGTCTATGTTATCAGCGGACAAGCATTTTTTAGTTTTCATCGCCGAGCCTAACGGCTGCAACTCGATGCCACGTTTACATCAGCGAATTTCACCCGAAGACAACACGTCTCTGTGATTTGTTTTCAACAGATCTAATTTCTTCAGCTGTGTATTAGAAGAATTGTCAAAACATCTTGAAACGGTCTTTGACGAGCCGTTTCGGAGGCTTTGCGTTGGAAACGTGGCTGATGAGGAGCAAGACAGTCTTGGCTTCCTGCTGTCAGACTTGACAGTCAACCTGTAAGCCTCCTTCTCTACATACGTCCCCCAATCATGATTAGCGGTGATTACTAGCCCGTTAGGTTGTTTGAGCTCTTGCATTTAATCTGCAGCGTCTGGAAGCACTTGGGCAGACACACACACACACACACACACACACACACACACACACACACACACACACATCTAGTGTTCAAACCGGGACTGAAACAGGCACCCGGGAGAGACTGCACAGCTCTCAGAGAAAGACGGGTTTCTCTTTTCAGCCTTGGCACAACTGTCCAGTCCTAATTAGATGAGACTGGACTTGCGGTTGCAGCGGATTAAAAGCAGCAGAAACTGTATACCGCCGTGACCGTGTATAGTGATGATGACAGGAATGGTAAAAAAAACAAAAAAACACAAGCCAAATAGTCACATAACCCCACCACGGATAAAATAAACACTGCTCTGAGCTGATAACACACAGTCTGGTCTAAGCGTTTCAACGAGCTACCGTAGCCTAATGTTTGACATGATGTAAACACAGAAGAGGATATATGTATGATTTTTTTTTTTTTTTTTTTTTTACAATAAACCACACTGACAGTGACGAAAGTGAACACCCATATGCCCCCACAATGCAATTTAGTCAAACAAACAAACAAAGGTTATTGTACATATTTACAATAGGAGCCCTTTTTTTTGTCTCACGTTCTTCAGCCACTGCAGTGACTCTTGGGAATATGGTAAGAAATACACAACTCAAAACAAACAGACAGGCATTCAGTCCACATTAGCAACTCGCAATTCTCCTTCCTCGAAACTCAATTGTTCCCAAATGTGAGGAATACATTTTATTTTTTCAACATTCCATACCTCCTCCATACGCGTTTTTCCTCCCGGCTCAGTCACAGTCCTGTTAATCGGACACCCTGAAGGGTATTTTAAGACTTTTACACTGCATTGTCTTACGCAAGGCGGCAAAGCTCCAAGTGTGTGTGTGTGTGTGTGTGTGTGTGTGTTTGTGGTGCTAAGTGTTTCACAGAACAGGACTGACATCAACTGTTGGAGGACAGACAATGAATGTGTTTACATGCACAAAATGCACTCTGATATTACTGGGCAGATTCAAATATTTATTTTAGGGACTGGCATTTGTGAATGCCAAATCTTGTTGACAATAACGGGGATAAACGTGAACATGACGGCTGAAATGGGCTGATATTAATGGGACGCTGGCACGTTCAAACATCTTACTTCCATGGGTTCAGTCGTCTCTTTTTATTTTGTACCATTAAGTACGATACTTCTAAACCTCAGCTCATCTTCTGGAATGTATTCTGTTTTGGAAAAATGAACCGGGGGGGGGTCAGGGATTTGTTACTGGTCTTGCCATTTGTAATAGTAACCAGCCGAAGCCGATGAACTCACACTAAATTCAGCAAGTAGGTTCTGGGTTCGCATCCCGGTTGGAACCAACCACAGCCTGTGTGGAGTTTGCATGTTCTCCCCGTGTATGCGTGGGTTTTCTCCGGATACTCCCGCATTAAACCAGCTGAATACTTTCCGCTTAGTACCAGGTAACAGACAGAAAGAGGTAGCAACGAGCATTTAACAGCAATTGAGCCGGGTATTTCACCGGCAGTTGGTGGAGACCAAAACGGAGCGAAAAGGAAAGTGAATATCAGACTTGGGATGGAATGAGGATGTTGCTCTGTGTTGTCTACATCTCTGTGCTAACACGTTAGCCATTATAATAACAACAAATAAGGCAATAATATTTCATGGTTGTGTGCCTCTCCTAAGCTCTAAGTGGCTTCATTCTTTTTATAAAGCCACATGTATGAAAGCACATGGAAATGTTTCCGCGAGTGTAAAGCTGCGTTAGTCTACTGCTAGTATTGTGTATACACTGTCCCAATATTTTGATGAGAAGCTTGGACATTACTTTAAAATGACTAGTAAACTTTGTTATTACTATTCTATTATTGTTGCTTGACATCGTTTTCCAATTCGCACAAACTGCAAAAAAAAAAAAAAATATAGAAAAACAACCTTGAGGCATTTTGTGCACACAACATGCTAACAACGGAGAAAACCACAAAGTACAAACGACATGCTGGTCTTGCATTGGTTTTGGGTTGCACAAAACGTGTTTTTAAGTAATCTAGTTAAGTACCGACTCATTCACAGCTGGCTTCATCCAACACTGGTATTTAGTGAACAAATCATTTTGTTCATAATCATTTGATTCTTGAGCCAATATGTTAATGATTAAAGTTCTTTACAGTGCAATGGGGGGGTTTGTGTGCAGCTAATTCTGGCCTGATAAATTAGTAATCACAGTTTAATTCTAATGCATGTGGTTCATTTAATATTGCATGTTCACGTACAAATTCAGACGTTCATTTTCAACTGGACTACATCGCCGTAGTTCCTTCTTCAGGAGTTTTGTGTGCATCAAGCAACTGAATGAGACTCAGTCAGCTCGTGGGGCGGCCACTGCTGGCATGCTACTAAATGTATCAGGGGGCATGTATGGTTAATGTTATCGCCACTGAACACATGGGAGAAACGTGCTGACGCGAACGTACTCGCCCCTCCAGTGGTGAGCCGTTCATCTCATCGCTTAGCAAATATATTCTCGCTCTTGCCAAGACATTTTCAGTCACATCAGGAGGAAAAACAAAACACGTACAAACAGGTAAACATGTCAAACGTAGGGAGGAGAAAGTGCAAATATTTTGGCGCCGCTTCGTTTTCTTTTCTCGTTTTTCTGTTCACTTGTTTAAAAAAAAAAAAAAAACCTCAGGAACTTGTCAATTTTTCTGCTCCATCTTTCTCTTTCCTGTCAGCAAGCGTACAGATGGCTTCCCTCTGTGCCCTCTGCTCTCATCTCAGCCTCTGGATCCTTCTCTTCTCACACCAGACGACCTACTGGGAACAGAGAGACAGGAGAGGGAAGAAAAGAGGGGGGGGGGTGTTTTCACTCGTCAGTTTTAATATGCGGGCTGCAGATGCATTGTTGCGTGACAAGTCAACGGCATCTCTCAGCATGCGTACGCCTACAGTATACCTGGACGGACCAACACACACATTTAATAATATATGTAACATTTACTATGGATAGTTCAAAGGTAGGGACACACCAACACGTCCTCAAACAACCCACGTCGACAAAGACCGCCTGCTGTGTCTGCCCCTGTCGCGTCACGCAAACAAAATTGTACCCGCAAACGCAAATCGTAATTTACATCAAATCTATTTGACCGAAAGTAAATTGCCAGTTACCAGGAATAAAGTCTGAGGGTGACGAACTAAAGATTGACTGCTCAGCATCTGACGTCTCGTGTGCACCGTCACAAGTGGTGACATTGTTACCACAAAGCAGCAACGCGACGGGTCTCTGAGGTCGTGTGTTGCGTTGCGTTCGTGCTGACCAATCGACCGGTGGGGGGGGGGGGGGGGGGGGGGGGGGAGAGAGAGAGAGAATAAAGGCCCGGGAGAAAGAGTAGATGGGTGACGAGCTTAGATTGCTTACAGATGGTTGAGAGGGAGCGGAGGTCCTCCTGAGCTCTGTGTGTGTGTGTGTGTGTGTGTGTGTGTGTGTGTGTGTGTGTGTGTGTGTGTGTGTGTGTGTGTGTGTGTGTGTGTGTGTGTGTGTGTGTGTGTGTGTGTGTGTGTGTGTGTGTGTGTGTGTGTGTGTGTGTGTGTGTGTGTGTGTGTGTGTGTGTGTGTGTGTGCGCGCCTATGGGGGTGGGGAAATGCAGGTGCGGTCTGTGTCTGTTCTAGTTATGTTAGCCATGAAATGGAAGTCCAGCTGATTTCACCACACACTCTCTGAGCTTCTGTAGTTGGGGGGGGGGGGCGTTTACTGCAGAGTCGAGTATTCTGTTCCAACTTTTTAAAAAATCACGGTCTTTCCGCATCGTCATAAATCCACACGAGTCTCCAAGTGAATGTTTTCTCCCATATTTTTTAAGTGTACAAGATAAAGTTACGAGTAAAATATTATGGCCACCTATTCGTACAGTGACTGGCTGGATCCAGGCGACTACTGTTTTCCAAATAAAAGGTCGGCTCCGCGGCTGTTCATGCCCGTCGCAAAAACACTGTGTCCTGTAACGACACAGTAAAGAAACTAACATTATCGGCTCTGAACGCTAACATATTTAAAAAATCCCACCAAAAAGCCAGCGACATCTGTTTGGCATGCGGTGCATAAACATGCTGTATATCTGGCCGGGGTATAACCAGACAGTGGAGGGCATCCGACGCTCTTGGGACCGTCTAAATTTAAAATGATTCCTCCTCCAGGGAGCATGAGAATGGCTCATGTTCACAATGGCAATTTACCCATTAGATTTCCACATGTTTCATACACAAGTGAAAGTTTTGTCCTCGTCATGGATGAAGGATTTACAAATCTACACTCTGGGGGGGATCAAAAAAAAACAAACAACAAATTTCATGGTCATCTTGCCAGCACTTGTTTGGATGTCATGCTCGGAAAACTATTGTTCGACAGGCAGATTGACCACCATCAGCTGTCCAGAAACATTACTGAAGATGACAACGGGATATAAAGAATCATTTCGACGATTGTGTCACAGTCGCAGTTTGGCCACTCAGGTGTTTATGAGTAGTGGAGCAGCAGCTCTGTATCAGTATATATTCAGAGTGACTTAGACCGTCGTAACCGCGGCAGCATTAGTGGCATGTTCCACCTGCGGGAAGCCGAGAGGCTATGCAGATATTTGCCTCTCGCCAGTGAAGTCATACTGTTCCTCTGTTCAGCAGATAAATGTCTCTGTTGTCGGGAACCGAGCGACAGCAGTGCCGACGGATCGGCTTGGCAATTACCAGGCTCCGGAGCAGCGAATGGGCCTCTCCCCTCCTCTGCTCCCAGTCACTGAGGACACTGTCTGGCCCATTAACAACACAAAGCTCCCCTGCCTCTCCCCGGACACCTTGGCCCCACTTGTGATAAAGGGCTGAAAGCGGATCCTGTCGGGAAGTGGATCGCCCTAGCCTCTCCTGGGACCGGCCAATAAAGACACTTGGCTCAGGAGCTGGGAATCACGGTATACTGTACCTGTACGTGGCGGCAACCGGGGGCAGAAGACTTGGCTAACGGGACGGAAACACAGACTTGAGCTTTCTGCTGGCTTTGCAGAGCAATCAGCAAAACAAGAGATCGCAGACCTCCGCCGTGGCTGAACAATCCCTGCATCCAGATCCGGATCCCTCCCAAAATTTTGGACAAAACCTGTAACCATTGGCCGAGACCAGTCTCTGATAGAATATTCATGCAAATCCATCCATAGCTTTTTGAGTGATCCTGCTAAGCAAACGGGCAAACCCAACACATCCCACAATCTCCTAGGCGGCGGTAATTACAGGCGGTGATGTTGAGCAAATCAACACTTAACTGCCTTCAACAGTACAGTGTGTCGACCCGATGTCTCAACAATTAAAACAACTTGTTGTGGAGTCAATGCTGCTCTGGGCACCTTTAATGGTCCCGCAGCCCCGGTGCCAGACCTTCCTCGTAATGCCCTCTTTTTTTATTTCTCTAATGACAGACACAGCCAGGACAGACGAGAGGGGAGAGCAGGAAGCGAGACGAGAGGAGTTTGACATAACACAGCAGACAAGAACAACATACCCACATCTGTCCCGCCACCCCCAAAAGCAAGTCTCTACAGAACAATGGCGGGATTTTAAAATGGCCTTCGTAAGGTGAAATAACACCTACGGTGTTGAGATGGTAATATTCCTCATAGTCTCTCTAAGTCATTGGTATTTAATGATGTTAAATCAAACGTGAATAACATATATGGATTATAGTTATTTCTCACCTTCAATATGGACCAACCTTTTTAAGGTGAGAAATATATATTTTTTCCCAATAAGCAAAGTAGAGATGATCTCTCTTGAAAAACCAATATACAATCTATTGACAAATGATTATACGCTTAATTCGTAAGGCCTTGCTGTATGAGTTGCTGGTTTATTCAAACTATATAGAAAATCCAACAGCTCCATCATCCACCAGCAAACATGAGCACTGGCTTCAAGGGCACTGGTCCATTATTGTCCATCATTCCTAGTCCACACGCCTCGATTAAAAAAGGGTTTTCGTGACGGTAAAGTTGTCTATGCTGCAACTGCAGCACAAAGCACCTACTGTAGTTATCATCTGCACAACTACTCATGCTCAACCAGAGTTGATGCCCTCAGCAACATAAACCATGTCTAAAACCCCGTGTGAGCAAACAACAATAGATCCCCTAATATCTTATGTTTGGTGTGTTTTTGTGCGTGCGAGCATTCGTACGTGAACACCCGCATGTGTTTGTGCTTATTCAAACGTGTGTTTACCTCTTTCTAAATAGAATTAAGACTTCTCAAAAGAGCGGCATGAGCCGTGCTGCCAAAGCCCAGTGCAGGGTTAGTTTGACAGTGAAACATTTTGTGTTATTCTCATCGCAGGGACAAAAATGCTGGAACCATCTGAGCCACCGGACCCGGCTGCTCAGCCATGGCCCTCACTGTGAGAAGAAAATCACCGCCCTGGGCTCCAGTTACATATCTCCTCTATAATGAGCTTTCCAGTCTCTTCAGAGGACGGATGCCACCCTCCCCGGCACTCCAGCAACTCACACGAGGCGCTCAGATGTTTTCCTGTGCTCCTGCCAACGTGTCGAGAGCGCGGCGCCTCAGGCACACATGTGCTCCACGCTGCCCCACATGCTCACAATCCCTCACCTGGGTGTACATACTGTAGATTCTAAATATGTCCAACAACACTCCGGTGACGATCCAAAGCTGCGAAAGAGCATGACAAGATTTAATGTCTGGCAGAGGCAGCGTGACTTACAAAGGGATCCAGGCCATTAAAGACCAGCAAGGCATACCTGAACACAGTGGCCGTCTATCTTAGTCAAGGCAGAATGATGCCATATGTTCGTACGCACTCCTGCTTCTAAACGCAGCCTTTCTGTTTCTCTGTCCTTTCTTTTTTTCACTCTATACACAAGCATCACTAGCTCCGAGTGCCTTAGAGGCAGCAAATAAAGCTGTCAGGCCCTTTTTGCTCCAGCTCTTAAGCATGAAGGTGAGAGATTCGGTGACTACGGCGGAAAAAAACCCCAACTGGCCCAAGGCTCCGTCTCTGCTTCTCCAATACCGGAGCTGTTTACCCTGGCAACCCGTGCCCCAGGGTCCGAGAGGGCTGACGTTATATGCCCGCTCTGAGCCACCGTTCTACAGGCCGGCCGGCGCCAAGGTAAACACACGACCTCAGTGCTTTGCGACACTGAAAAAGCCGAGTAGCCAGAGTCAACAGCGTCACTGGGACCGGTAATCGCTCAGTCGGGGGGAATCCTGACAGGTCGAAACACGAGATGAAGATGAGGAGACAGAAAGATGGAAAAAGAGTGAGACAGACAATCAACAACACAAACCCAGTAACCTTTCTTTTGGTACCATATGAGGCTCTCTTAATGAATTCAGACTTGTTCAGCCAAATACCGTTGTCATTCAAATCAAAGAAGGATCATGACAAAGATTTCACAAAGAAAACTAGAGCTGGAACAATTGATTTACTGGTTGACTGACAGAGAATGAATCAGTAACTCTTAATAATTAAATGTTTTAGAAATTACACCAAACTTTATCTGATCTCAGCTTCTCAACTGCTTTTCAAACGAGACATCTGAGGGTGACAGCTTGGACTTTAAAACGCATTATGTTCATTTTTTGTGCAACTATTTTTGACTACAACACTCACCATAAGAAAAAAGGCTTATTTTTTTCGAGGCCTCTCAACCAAAACAAACTGTCATTTTTTCTCTTTTTATGGTCATAACAAGGAGGAGGGATCTCACTCACCGGAGACAAAATATGTACCACCCTCCGAAATGTCAGCACATCAGCTGATAATGCAGCATCGCAGCCATAATCACACATAATACAAGTCATTGAAGTACACATGCGTACACCTATCTACGTGTTCTGCACAAATTACATGAAGCCGTGCGTGTCAAATCATATGCTGCTACGCGAACTAGTTTGAACTACTCCCAACTAACACATTTCCACATGTTAAACAACAAGCAGTTATAAACTACGGAACCTTCAGGCGGATACATGGTTAGTGGAAGCGTATTAGTTTGCCTTACTGAACAAATTTGTCCCTTGCCTTGTCCCTTGGTTGCCACTTGTTGTTGAGCTACCTGCAAAAGAGAAAAGAAAATCAATGTAAACAATAGAAAGATACCTTTGCAGTAACTATGTCTGAATATTTAATAGATTTTTTCATGTTTAAAATCCTACAAATCAGTGCAGCTGCCTGCTAAAAATGATGTCTCGCCGGGAGCTGGTGGTGGTGATGGGACAAGAGGTCATAATATGCTGTCTGAGCTGCACTACTTCCTCGTAGCACCATGACGGGGCGGCCGGGCCGGACGGGACCTTAAAGTCAACGTTGCCGTTGTTTTCCACTGATGGAGACGACTCTTGGCGAGTAAAGGAACAAAGTCTGATCGCGAACTTTCTCGCAAAGTTTCTTCGAGATTGGTAAGTAAACAGCTGTTCTAGTTAACCGTGGCTATGTATCCTCCTTAAACACTTTGATGGCGTCGATTGTAACTTTTTCTGTCTTGAATTTGAAGTAAACCTCGTCGTTTATATGTTGAGTGGGTTTTCGTGAATTCTGGCCTATATGTGAACAGTTAAAATTTCGCAAAAACCTTCAAAGATTAGTGTCAGGAAGTGTCTGTTTTTCTCTTTGCTGCACGTCATGTGAATTGTAGCTGGCGCCGGCCTCTCGCCGTGAGCTCCTCCGACAAGATCTATATTAGGACCAGTCTGTAAACTCATGATGACTAGTCTCCGTTTTTCTGTCCCAGACGGTGTCTCAGATCCACAAATACATTAGTCTTGTCTAAATATTCATCAGCGAGAGCCGAGTGGAGGAGTGCAGCCTCATTTACAGAGCGCCAACACATCTGTTTGTCAAATGAACCACGGTTACTTCACCGTTTTCTCTAAATGACTCTGACTGACTTATGTTTTCTGTTTTTTTTAGACTATGACACGATTCAAAACAGAAAAGTCCTTTGCACATTTATTTAAAGTGACAGGTGCGTAAGAGCGAAGTAAGTGGAAAGTTATTTTTTACAATTGAAGCTTGAGTCCCGTCTGTCTTAACTAGCTGCTGAGAAAGACACTAAATGTGGATTTCTCCAGCTGGACTGAGGTTCATACCAGGGTCGTGACCCTTACTCCATGACCCCGTGACCCCCACTCCCGGCCATCTTGTTTCCTTCTGCTCAGTTCCTTTCCCCCCAGCTGCCCTGGTCTTCGTCTCTCACCCTCCTTGCTGACGCCCAGGCAGCCCTTCAGCTCCTGCAGAGAAATGGCCCTGTCCTTATTCAGGTCGCAGTAGTCGATGAACTTGCGGGCGCATTTCTTGGGCTTGGCTTTTTTCTTCAGGTACTTCTTGAAGGGCTTCAGCTCCTTCTTGTTCACGTCATGGCTGCCGTTGTTATCCAGCTGGGCGAAGTACCAGTGCACCACCCTCTCCTCTAAAGTGTGACTGGGGTCAGGCTCAACAAACCTGGTGAGGGGTCGGAGAAGGACGGGAGAAGAAAAACATGGATGTAAGAAAACTGAATAATTGCGATGAAGGGAAGCTGCAACATCTGATGTAAACTGAGCAAAAACTAAACTACACCGCAGTATTTTAATATAGAGCAGGCAGAATAACCGGGAAAGATGGAGGTGAGGAAGAATTTCACATTAAAACAGGAAAGATGTTGGAGTTCATTTGGGACAGAATGATGAACAGTTATTAATCATGTCATAAAATACGTGATCACATCTGTTCACACTCAAAGTGGTCCAGTTTGGTGATTTCCGAGGAAATTAAAGTGCAACAAAAAATGTAAATGTGGTTTCTCAGGCATAGTTTCTTACTGGTTGGAACTAGCAACTTATTTTATCACAGCTTAACTTGCGATAGAACTCATTGGAATCAAACTTCACCTGCAGATCAGATTCACCTTTTCAGGCAAAAACTAGCTCAGTATTAACATGACATGGACAGATCTAATCCAAAATACCTTTCAGGTACCATCTGTATATGTAATTAGTTCTGTGTGTGTACATAGACGGAAAGTGAGCACTAAACCCGGTCAGTGTCAGAGGAAATCATAAGCATTGCAACTGAGAAAAACCAGTGGAGACAAAAGAAGTTTTCCTCGGAGAATAAGCCGTGAGGCATCTTGCCCATGTACGACTCTCCACTACGTGACACCACTTACCTCCCACCACCGGAGGGGGCTGGCGAGTTTATGGCTTGCACCATGTCTGTGGTGAGGGCATCTAACAAGCTTGTAATGAATTCCACTTTTTTCCCCTCGGGGCAGCCTGGCACAAATCAAAGACAAAAAGAAAAAGTACACCAGAATTACCTTCCACGACTAATTTGAGTCATTATGGCGCAGTGAAGCCACAGCACCGGTCGACCCTGACGACAGATGTCAACAGATGTCTGCTATCCTCTAAAGAAAATCCTGCAAACCTCGTCTAGAGATGAATGAATTATAATTATCATGATGATGAATATATTTTCGGCAGAAGGTGAAATAGGTAGTTCGGCCGTTTTGTGCGACTCCAGGGGAGCAGAGCGGAGGCACATGGCGACAGGCGGAACAGAAGTGTTCGGCGATAAGAGAGCGTTTTTGTCGAGCACACTGCAGACGTGTTAACTTTTATGACGCGATTGCGAACACCTTGGGTAGCTCCTTTTAATTGCCCAGATGTATGGTTTTTAATGGCGCGCGAAAAAACCTGTGCAAATTTCTTTCCTTCCTAATTGTGTCTGTTAAAGGGAAACTTCAAACGCAGCTGCGCGGTCAACTAATCTTCCCGTTCTGTCTTTTTTCTTTTTCTTTCAGGCTCTCCCTCGTTCTCAGTCGACGCCCTCCTCCCCTTTTCCTCTCAGCGATTGCGGGCTCCTCGTCCTCGGCTCTGTTCACTTCTGCCTCCTTTCATTCCCTTTGTGCCGACTCGGGACGTCGTGTGGGCGGTGGTCCGCCGCCCTGCCAGGTGAATCCAATTTGCGTTTTTTTTCCTCCACCATGACGAGCCTGGAGAAGCACTGCCTTGCTGTGCCTTAATCCGAGTGTTAAATTGGGCTGTAATGAGGCACAGACATGTGTGGCGAGGTGTCAAGGGCGCACAGTGTGGTGCAGGACCACTGGGCCACCTGGGCTCCATCCACCTCACTACTACGTTCATCGTTTTCAATCGTACAGTCAGTGATTACAACGCGCCGCCTTCTTCGTTGTAGGCGCTCGGAAAACTCCCGAGCAGCGTGAGTAAGGCAGGTGTAAGCGTAGCAGCGGTGATGCGATTATAAATGAAAATGTAGTATGAGTTTCGATCCTGTTAATATGACGACGCATCAAAATACATGCGTCCCATTAGGTGGAGACCAAAAAAGGGGTTTAGAATGAAGACGAAGTTCCCACTGAGCCTAAACGGAGCTCCCCAAAACACTTAAATTGCTAATAAACAATGCATGAAAATAGTGGTTAAAACAAAAACAAAAAATGGTCCTATTATTTTAGTTTCATCTGCACTATCATTAGTATCAACGGATTCCTCAGGTTGGGACCCTCTAGAGTTCGTTCTGTCCCAACTAAATTCTGGAGATTCGGACTCTCCCACCTCCAGGAAGTGATGAATAAAAATAAATTACACATTTTCCGGGACAGCAGGCGGAACCGCCCCAGTTGTTAACAAACTGCCCTCTCAAGCTGTCATTCTCACCCTGCCTTGATGCCATGGCAATGAAGCATTGTGCTTTGTTGTGGCGTTTCTGAACATCCTTTCACAGTACATAAAAAAATGTCTCCACTCAGGAACCCACGGTCTCCATCAGCCCCCGCAGCCGCCGCCGCAGCCGCACCCCGCAACACTCACGCCTTCCATAAAACACACCGCACATCTGCTGCACAGTCAGGAGTCGTTCTGGACTCTGTAAACTCACCAGATGGGCGAATTAAACAAGAGTTACAGTGCAGCCTTAAATGATGGGGAAACAGAAGAGCAACAAAAGTAAGTGAGCAGTAACGAGGGCAGAGTACGAGCCGGGGTTACGACCTCCAGTTTTCGGAGGAGAGCCTCTGATCTTTGCTGCGAGGGGGAATCCAACACCACAAAGTGTGGTTTGGTCGACTGTTAATCAAAGGCCTCGAACTAAGGTTAAAATACAACTTTTAAGCTGCAATAAAATGAAAGGTGGGGAAAGCGATGTTAATCCAATTCGTCATTTCGGTGAATATCTTCTCAAAGTGTGATCTGTGTGTTCCCACGCAGCCCTGGCTCTAAGACCCCCTTTACTCCCAGCGTTAAAAAATGTGTTTCATATCCAGATTGTATCTAGACCTCATCAGATTTACACCTGGTATCAATGTGTCCACGCTGACATCTGATCACACTCACGTCACGTCCTCCTTTCAGTCTTTGAAAACCAAGAAATTCGAGAGCAGAAGTGCATGCGAAGGATCAAATGCATGTAAGTCACGTCCAGCCAACTGAATAATTACCTACAATGGTGACCGAGCGTTATGGCCTGGGCAACGAAGATGTCTTGCCACGTAAGTTTATGTGGTTAGGCTCGTTCATTTTTGAATGCCCCTATTCTAGCACATCCGCTTTGAGGAAAGCGGGACCGGATGCTATCGGTGTTTTTTTTTTCGAGGGGTTTTGGGGAAGTTTACGCTGCAGCCAAACCGGTTATTCGAGACAGCGGCGCGTTCGCCAAACGCGCTGGATTGTCGATATCCTGAAAAGATTTTCAAAACAATCGTGAAACGGAGTTTGAAAATTCAAGCAAAGGAGCATAGATCTAAACGGAGATGGCGGGTGTTAGGCCGAGGTCCGCCTGCCTGCTGAGAACGGCGTGCCCGTCGCTGGGAACGCACACGGCTCAAGTGCAAAACCTCCGGCGTGATGACCCATTGCGTCCGCGTGCCGCGCACGATAAAAACGCCGCAGACGCGGATTGGAATTTTTTTGGCCAGTGCTGCCGATGGCCCGTCCGACCGTGGCGGGACAAATGAGTCTGTGGCGAGTCGCCACACTTCTGGGTAGTTCATGGGAAATTCTGAAGCTAAGCAGCCAAACGGTCGTTCTATTTCTCATTACCGTACGTATCGGACTCACCAGTGCTACAATAAAAGAACACGTTGTATTTGATTCTTACTCCACGGATCAATAACTATTAAGGTTGCAGACTCTTTTTTTCGTCGGGCACATGCAGCTTTAGCGCAAGTCTTGTAGCAGATATCGTGTGTGTTGCCATCATGTGCACGTTTAAGTCCCTTCTATAGGACTCGTGTTTAAAAAAGAAGAGAGCTCGGAACACTAACACGTCAGATCGAGACATCGGGTTCATCCAACGTACCGAGCAAATGTTTGGAGAAGGAGAAGCCTGCGTCTGTTTACTAAAATCAAACACCCACCGTAAGAAAAATTACTAACAATTTAGATGGATTAATCCACCAGTAAATCAAATATGTCACGCAGCAACGGAATTCGTGACAGACATAGCAACAGTAACTAGGGGACGAAGGGATTTGCAAACGGTTATCTTAAGTCTGACTGGATTATATTTGTTAGTGAATATTTCAGCCTCCTTTTTTTAGCTAAGGTTTGTTGAAAGACCATAAATCGAATGTCAGAATGTTTTTTCTGGAATCCCGAACCCCCGAGAGTGGATTTAACCTGTCAGGTCTCGGCCCTGGAAGGGATCCTCTGCGTCCGAGCCTCGGGATCGTGCGGCGCTGTCGCACTCCGGCTTCTGGTACCTGTTACACAGAGAGGAGGGGACAGCGGGGAACGATGGGGGGGGGGGGGGGGGGGGACGACACAAGAGAAAGAACAAACCTGTCCAAACAATGTGTGAAAAAATCTGAAACGTCGAAGGAGCTCACTGGTCCATGTTGAAACCTTTTGTCCAGCCGCAGGAAAATGAAAGAAATCAAACGTGGCCTGTGACTGAACTCAAACAAAACACCAGGAGACATTTCCCTGTTTTCCTTCCGGGCCCTAGATCAATCTGAACTTTAAAACCAGCATGTGGTTTAGGATCACGACCCTTTTTTTTATCATCACATGCATCCTGCGAAATCTACAACTTACAATCCACAACCTGCTGCACAGTCAGCTGTCAGTCTGTGGAGAATTATCAACGGTGATCAATCTTCCTTTTCATCAACGCTCACGCCGATGTGACGTGCGCAGCGCTTTTGTTCCGGAGCCGTGACAAACTGTTCGGCATTATGCGCGGCATGACTCGTTTTCTCCTGGCCATTGTATGCGCGCCTCTCGGAAAATTGAGCATGTGTGTCTCATTTGACTTTTTTCCTTCTTGTTCTTTTTTTAATAATTTTTTTTTGAAAGGAAAAGGCAAGTTGTCATTTCTTTTTCTTTTTTTTCTCAGCCTGCATGGCGACCGATCCAAGATGGGATGTCTGATCCACGGGATGAGCCACATGAGGTCTAGTCCAGATGCAATACATTCTTATGGGAAGAAATCATTGTCATTCAATGTAAGACACAGATGAGAATTTAGTCTGCGAGTATTACCGCTATCGCATGTAATTTATTATGGGCTGTCAATCACTTTGAGTTGGCTTAGGAACCGGTATCCTATTTGCAAGGAACCGTCAAAGTCACACAACTTGTGTTATTCTGTATGTAAACATGATTAAGGCCAAGTTTTCTTTCTTCTTCTGATTTTAGAGTCCATACGTCATCCTGTCAAACATAAACCCTCTCGTGGAGAGAGAATGATGATGCCCCTTTAGGAACAAAAACACTGCATCCATTTGCCGGCGCGAGTGCTTACAGTTTCTCCATTCTCTTTGTCTTTGTCCAGCACCGTGTTTCACTTTCACGATATTCATGTTCTGCAAAAACCCCCAACACTTTCCAAACAGCCAGAAACGTGAGAAATGGGTGTCATATATTTAACCTTTTCTATGTTGCCTCATCTCTGACACACTGCTCTTCTTTCACATTTCCCAGAAGTCAATGTAAACGGTAGCAACTGTACTCAAAACAAACGTTGCACTAAATGCTGATTGTTTACGGCCGACTCAAAGATATTTCCCATCAAGGCTTGAAGTTATTTATTTATTTTCTTGCCAAACGAACTGGCAACAGAAGGTCGGATCCAAGTTTCCTAGAAGTTTAAGCAACAATTTCATGGACTGCCGGGAAATCTGTGTGCAGACATTCTCGGTTCCCATCCTTTGACATCCTCCAGACAAATGAAGAAGCTGATTTCATTTGACTGTTGACATCTGAATGTCTCAGCAGTTGAGGATCGTAAGCAATCAACAGTGCTACTACATTAATAAAAGCCAGGTCGGGGTTCAAGCGCTGATTCTTATATCGATATTACCGGGTGGAGGTTCCAGGGATGGGCCGTCCCGTGTCCACTAGAACACACCAGCAGTAGCCTGTGGACTGGTGGCACTGGACCGGTTTGTAAAGGCCGCCGGGTCCGCAGTCGGGGATGAAGATGGCCTCGCGAGGGTTCTGCCGATCCTCGTCCAGGGCGCTCTGTCTCTCCTGGTCACAAGAGGGAACTTTCTCTAAAACCATGAGAAACGCACTCAATACAGAGAGACACAGTCGGGGGGGAAACCAAACACACACACACATCCTGCACACGCACAGAAAAAGTGTCAAGCATCGATCACAAGGTTAACAGGTTATCAATCCAGTGCTGACGATTTCTTATTGTTTCAAAACACGTATATATATATACATATATATATATATAATGCTGTGAATCCCCTTGTTGTGTTTGTTGTAGGTCACCATGAGCAGGCAAGTTGTCCAGCATTGCAACTGGATGTCAATCAAACCAATTTCAAGGTAAAATATCAATGTTCCCTTTTGTTTTGAGATGAGCTAAATACTGCTGCATCCCATGGGCATATGCAACTACATGTCAGGCATCAGTTACCATGGAAATAGAGATTAAAGGCCAAAAAATCTGAAGGCTTTAAGGCCCACTTCTTCTTTTCTTACATAAAATCTACGTTTTGGACAACCGACGGCCACAACAAGCCGCTCCCACTCCCGTGCACCAGGCGGCGGTAAAGCAAGAAGACTACACGACCAAAAGTAAACATGGTCGATCAAAAATCGTGCTGCGGTCGACTCGGCTTTGACTTTACCCGTCCTACCTCTGTGGGAATATTGGGAATCCCTCGCTCCACCGTGATCTCTCGTATTTACATTCGCATCCATTTAGTCCATCGCTCACTCTTGAGCCAAGTACAACAGAGCTTTATGCTAAGCTTGTTACCATGGTGACGGAGTGTGCTTTTCTTCTCTTTTTTGTCCACCCCTGAGCCAATCCTCGTTTTACATTCAACTTGCACCGTGAGGCGTTAAGCTGCAACAGCAGGGTGCCAGGACCTGTCTGCCGTATTACATAACGTACATAACTGATAAAAGCATTGAAAAAGAATCAATGAATCCAGGTTTGATCAGGAACGGCACAATTTCAACACACTACGTGAGCCAACGTCTACACTACACGCCGAACAATAAGGAGAGTACATCTGCATCTCGCTGTGCTTTTGTCAAAAACGAACGCGGCCCTTAATCCTCGACACGCGCAGATATGACCACGACCAGTTTACAGTTCAGGTTTCCTGCGCCGCGGCTGCCAACACAAAAAGTAAACGTGTCCCTGCACCACTGAACTTTTTTTCTTTTCTGTGAAGACTCACACTCAAGTGTTCTGCTCAGCGCGGTGCCATGGTGCCGTTTGCCTGCCAAGGTTTCTTCACGTCCAAATTATTTAGCAGTGTTTATTATACAGAGGTTATGCCGGCGCCAGGAGCCGGGAACCCATAAAGAAAATTGTTTTCATACATATAAATGGAAAAGGGCTGGACGCCTGCGATGTAATCCTCTGTTTTGTGTGGACTCGATATCCAATCGAGATCTGTGCATTTCTGCTCTATTTATTTTGTTTCAATTTCACCTCTC
Source organism: Scophthalmus maximus (assembly GCF_022379125.1). Lineage (NCBI taxonomy): Eukaryota > Metazoa > Chordata > Actinopteri > Pleuronectiformes > Scophthalmidae > Scophthalmus > Scophthalmus maximus. Next base: position 3,850,787 of record NC_061529.1, read on the forward strand.
CTCTTCTGGCACGAACTGGCCGATGAGAAACACGAACCCTCGGAAAGCAAATGTTTTGTCCTGAAGAAGAAACCTCCCCCCACACGAGCGGTTGTCGGGAACAGTGGCAACAATTTGCCCTCTGTTGTGGTGATTTCAGGGGGCCGACCGATAACGGACGAGAGACGGCCATTTGCAGTATCTCTGATGAGAACAGGCCTCTTCCCGCCTCCCCCCGTTCTGCCTCTTCTCCTTGGCCCTTGTCCTCCAGGCTCCGGGCCAAGAGAAACTATTTTTACATCCTTTTTCTCCTTTTGCTCCTCTGTCTCTTTTTCCTCCATTATTATACAACCTCTATCACTAACTTGATCCCTTCTTCCCACCTCGAGAAGCCTCTCATTCCTTCACCACTCGCCTTTTTTTCTTTCTCCTCTGGCCCTCTTCCCCCCCCCCGACTCACCCACCCGGCACTCTCTCCTCTCCGCTTCACTCCAATGGCTTTCAGCTGTGGAGTAATCACTGCAATATTGTCTCTCGCGAGCCTTCTCCGCGGTTAAAATAGCGGAAATGTCAGTAATGGGGGAGCTCGGTGCGGAGGTATTTAGGTGCATGTGTTTGTCTTTATGACCTCGAGGGGAAACAAAAGCGGAGGGATGACGGAGGGGTTCGCTCGTAAAAGGAATATATAATTTTGGACCTAAGTTTGTTGCTGTTGTCGTTCATTGTGCTGAAAAGTAAAACCGCAGCACCACCACCTCCCTCGAGCTCGACACAAAATGGGCTTAGGAGAAACAAAACCCTCCAGATTTCAAATCCAGATTGATTTCAATACTTTCCTTCGACGTTGTGTTTTTTTCTGTTTTCTCGAGTTTCTGTTTCTCCAAATGTTTATGAATGAGCTGCAACATTGGAACAACGGCTCTAAAGCAGACTCTGCCTAAGCAAATACGTCTTACCGACATGATCCCTGCATCAGAAGTCATAATGATGGGGTATCAAGAGCCAGTAAATGAATAATGTAGTTTATGCTGCCCACAGGAGGGCTGCTTTGTGAGCACTCGGGTTTTCCAGCATGTAGGGGACAGCCAGAGGTTCGGATTCTGAGGCGTTTGAATATTGATCACTTGTTGCACCAATGGAATGAAGAAAGAAAGAAAGAGAGCAATGATCTCAGGCCAACGATGAGCTTTTCTACTTGCCTGTTTCAGACTCTCTGGATTTGGGAACACAAAAACTCACACCCGTGATGGAAGAAGTATTCAAGGCCTTTACGTAAGTAAAAGTACAGTCGATTCTAAAAATCAAAGTCCTGCATTTAAAAAGTTTACTTTTAAGATTAACAAAGTCTCAAAAACAACAATGTGAGAGGAGTCGCTCACAGTGATGAACCAACAGAGAATCATCCACTGAATCCCCAGTTCACCTCAGCCTTTACGAAGCTGTGTATCACGCTTCAACTTATTGCAGAGTTGGTGGAGACCAAAAATGGAGCGAAAAGAGAATGATTCTTAAATTCAAATCCTCCAAATGCCAATAAACATCAGACCAAATGATTAATTATGTTGCTGTGCAACTGCTGCATATGCAAATAAGCAACCGTTAGCTACTTCCTCATATCAACCAACACAATTTCTTTCTGCTGCCCCAAGTGGCCAAAATTTTAATTGTAAGTGCTAAAGCTAATGACTACTTTTATTATTGATCACCTGAGATATTTTATTTTTTATTGATTTCTCTTTAAAATATCAGTAAATAATGAAGTAAGAGGATATTCCAGTTAGTTTTTTTCAATCTTAGCAAAAGTCCCAAGCCTAACGATTCAGTTCAATGAAATTTTACTGTAAAGCCTCAAATTCTCACAATTCAGAAGCTGGAACCAGACAATTTTCTGTTCATAAATATTAGCTTTGAATAAATTTCTGACTACTGGTTGTGAAGAAGATTTGGGTCACGTGGATTTTCTTGTGGATGCAATATGTGAATCTTTAAAGTAGTTACCGTGGTTACTATTGCTATCTTTTACTTTTAGTGAAGTAAAAAGTACTTTTTCACACAGTTACACAAACAGACATACAATATGTCCCTTTCATGATACGCACATCTGACACACACACACAAACACACACGCCGCTCACGTCTCAAACGTGACGACAACACCTCCGGCCTCGGTCGAGCCTTGTCGTTGTCCTTTGAGGACACCAGATGCTAATTGGAAACAGGAAGCTGGTGTTTTCCACAGAGGTTTCAAAGAGCTGTCACAGCGAATGTCTCGCAGCCAAAGCACAGTGCTCGATGATGACCACAGCCCTGACCACAGTTTCCCCTGCCACATCGCCATCATTCAAAGGAAACCCTGCATTACAATCAACTGTTTGTGCTCCCTTGAGTGGGAGTATACGTCTGTAAATAAGAGCATGAGGTGAAGCTGAGACAGCAAAAAGACAGCGAGGCCTGTTCCAACCCTGACACAGTCTTCACATTATATATTCTAAATATTAATTAATATCCACTGATTGACTGTGGAAGGTTTAGAATTACCTAAATTAAAAGAAATTAATTGAAATACAATGCACTTTGTTACATGTATTTCCTGCTACATTTACTGTCATGTTTAAATAAAAAATATACGTTGAAGGTACAATTATTTAGCCTTTGTTTTTTAAAATAATTACTGACTATTGAATTACTACTTACTAAAATTATTGATATTTTAATATTCATGAATGAATTAGTACATGACATGAATATTCCAGGCCATATTTACATCAGAGTGGGTGTGTTGTATTACAATAATACCATTGCAGAATAGTTTTTTTTATGTCTTATTTATTGTAAACTGCTGTAATCAATTACTCATATCAGGCAAAAACAATTAAAAGTTTAAACTGATCTGTGATTTAAAAAAATCTGCTGATTGTCTTTATTGTCAATTATCAAGCAAAAATGCATAAAATATTAATCACATATCTCAGCTAACCTAAATCATCCAACTGTCACACACAGATGCTCACAACAAATATGGGTTATAATTATATCCTACAAACTGTGCAGCTGTGAACTTAAGTAGGTGGTTTTACTGGGAGGAGAGGTTCTTGTATCAGTGATGTGTTCAAGGACATGATCCCTCACTGGCTTCCCACACACAAAAATTGCCAATTCAGTTCATACGACACCGGTGTTGTCAATGTGTGGGCAATGAGTAATGTAACATAATAATAATATGGCATATTAATCAGAAACTCTTAACTGTTGCAGCAACACCTTACTGTTTTAATGTGAATATTTAGACAGATAAATATGAACATCTTTCTCTCACCTTGTTTCCTGGACGTGGAGCTGTTCTGCTTCACCAGCTGTTTTATCCACAGCGTCGGAGCCGTTATCTCTGCGGTGATCGGAGGACAGAAGAGAGATCGGTGATCTCAACGTTGCTCAGTTACAGTTAACGTCACTCAACCTCGTCAGCGGTGCAGACGACACCAGCAGATGCATATTTCAAAATGACAGTTTTGCGCAGACGAGCTTTTCCCCACAAAACCAAAATTAAAAGTTACATCCAAGATCCCATCACTTCCAACTAAATATCAAATATGTCAATTGGATTTTTTGCCATCTGGACTTTTTTTTCCATTTCATGTAATGGACTTTTCTTAAGAAACTGCATCTTGGGTTTCAATATAAATCTCTGTCGAACTAAACAGAGCAAAAATAAGATGAAATGCAGAAAATGGAGGCCAGTTTTGAAACCACGATGATGAACATAAATACACTGTATGGATCTTTGCTGGTGGACAAGTGGCTATAGGGGGCGGACGTACCATCGCCCTCAGGCGGGACGTGAGTCTCCATGGTGGGTGTGGGCTTGGAGCCATCATCTGGGTTGAGGGTGAGAAAGAAACGGAAAGAAACTACCATTATTGAGGTTAATACAATCTACTCTCCAGAACTGTTGAATGGTTGGGATTTGCACATGGCCCGGCCAAGACAGGTAGAAAAAGACAGACAGAGAGACAGATCGAACAATACAGAAAACAGAGGACGACCACCCACGTGTGGCTCAACATCTCTCACACACACACACACACACACACACACACACATACACACACACACACACACACACACCAATCTCACACTGACATTCTCACACTGATCAGCCTGCACATTCAACACACTGCTTCACAATCATACTGCAAACCGCAACGCACACACACACACAAACGGAGACCACGCCCCTATCGGGACCTGCATGATTGCAGCCGTGCAGGTCCATAATAAATCCAAACGCAGAGGTGAACAAACCTCTGAACAAACAATGGAGTTTGAGCTTCATTATCCTTGATCGTCACAATAAGACGACTTTTGGATGTTGGTCCAGTGAGGTCGGTCGGTCGGTCAGCTGGCTGGTTCCCCCACCGAAAAACACGACCTCAACAAGTGGGCACACTTGCGTTCGGCAATGGTTTCCAGAGGATCATTTTTCAAACGACTCTTATGATGATTAAAACCATTGTTGTGAGGCCGTCGTCACATCAAAACTCTCCCGTGGCTCACGTCTTGGTCCACGAGGACGATGATCTCAAAATGTCCAGATGTTGGTCATGAATATTCGTGTCATTCAAAAGGTCGTCCAGCGCCACAAGTAGGCATTTGTACATTTACCTTTTGTACAGATTATGAAAACTGTATCCTCCCAGATGCTGTATGATTGAATGACTCCGTGGCTTTTCTTGTTTGTTGTTTCCACTTTCAGGATGAACTCTATTTCTAGTAAACTTCTAGTGAATGATTAATGGCTTCTTACTCTGAGTAACTAAAACATTGACAACCAGTCTGGCAGTACCTCTAAATACAGCTTATCCTCAGTTGTATTTCACCACACATCATACTGTTTCACCAGTAGTAGTACTAATACTGCTATATTCATGAATATTCAATTATACATCACTAAAAACTAATGTATCTCTAAAGTTTTTCGTCGTCTTTTTCTCAGTTTTTAAACATTCCATCTTTAAACATTTTCTCATTTTTAGTTATTTTAAGAAGTGAAATTTTGCGGCCTCTCACTTTGGAAAAACATAGTTTAAATATAATTGATTGTAATATTAGACACACTTTCCGAGTGTAAACGCAAATATTTCTTGCAAATGGAAACGACTACGTTCATAAAATTTCAACAATTTCGGGGGGTCTATGCATAAGATCTAACACAATATTCAGGTCGGAAAGAATCCTGCTAATCAATGGATAAATTGTAATCAATCATACATGATGCTGTGGACTCGAGCTACTGTAGCTAGGATACTCACCCCTGTGCAGTTTTGTCGCATCTGGAAAATCCCTTTGGGAAAATAATTAAATCAAAAGCAAACCACAGATGAAAAAAAAAAAAAACTTTGATTGGAGTCATTCCACAAGCACTAACAAAAGTCCTTAAATCAGAAGACGCGTCGGTACGTTTAAAGCGCTCGAGGGTCAAAGCGACCTGAGCTGGTGAACAAAGAACAGTAGTCACTGGGCTCGGGCGATCCTGCGTCGAACACTAGTCAGAAATACCCGTGTTTTCCTGCGGCCTCGTGCAGACGCGCTGCAGATGTTCTCACGGTGTGTGCCGAGCACGTACACAAACAACACACGTACGGTTAACGTGTAACTTACAGTATTTCTCTATTACTGTTTGATCCAGGTGTGGACTGGGAGCTACACACTGTGAGGGGGGGAAAAAGACAATTCGTGTGAGCATCGACAGCAAACCCCTTCTACTGTAACCCCCCCCCCCCCCCCCCCCCCCCCGCCCCCGCCCCCGAGGCCGTCGGCTTCACGTCCCCTTAACATTACAACTCGAAGCGCCAGTCGTGTTCCTCTCTGCTCTGCACCAGTACAGTACGGACGTCGCACAGATCCGTTCGAAAAAAGACAAACAGGAACTCCTCTTTCTTTCTCGTACGCGACGAAAACCCATTCATGCACATGCGCACGCGACATACAGCCGATCTCAGCTCACCTTTTCTACCCGAGTTCGGCGGCCCGGGTGGTCTGTCGGTTACTGACCCTGCGACGAAAGAACAAAGAACAAAACACAACATGTACAAAGCAACAAAAAATAACTTTTGGGGAACGTCTGATTCCAGATTATGTTCATCCATTTTAAAAAAGATTGAACATTTTCAGGAAAAAATACTTATTTTGAGTTACTTGATAGTCATCTTTTCATTTTTACAGGACACACACCAGTAGGAAACCATCGCCAACCCACTGATGATATTTTGTTTTATATTAATGAAAACATTCCGTTAGTACGTCATAGTCACACACTGATACATTTGGCTCGTTGCATTACCTCTATTTACAAATGATGTTGTGCATATTCCAGATATCATTCCGACGTTTGGTTGCATGCAGATAGCTGATGTCATGCATGCATGGATGCACGGGAGGAAAAAGGGGCAAACTTAAGACCGTGCAGCCATTTACAACGGAAAGGGGACACAGAAACTTTTTTTTTAATGAAGGCAACTAGAAGGAAATTTACTACCTGACAATCCACTTGTCGCGGCATGAGTTCCCATAAATTCATGGAAGTTTCCTGCAAATGTATGTGAGATGATTGATTCGGGTCATAGTGTACGGGGGGGGGGGGCGTCAGTAAAGGTTACTTTGTCATCAGCTGAGAGGGAAGGGGTTGTGAGGAAAGAAGAGTTGATTGCGCCCAGATTCTGGTTCCCGCGTCATACATACCTTTGCAAGAAACAATGAAGATATCGGATCTTATGCAGGACAGAACACGAGAGCTTGTGTTTTTGCGCTCCAAACTTTTTTTCCCTATTTCCAAAAGGCATATTTTTGCTAACCAGCATTCTTCTAACCCTTGCCTTTGTCGGCACATCACACCAGTCAGCTGTCAATCGGTGGAACGGTGTGAATGTGTCACGTTGTCGTGTGCGTATTCGTCCTTGTACGATTAGTACAAACAAATCAAAAGCCCCATTTGTAAAAAATGATTTGCGCGCACCATTAACAGTGGTCAAAACTCTGCAGGCTTCCTTTAAATGGCGTGAAGTAACTGTCCAGTTAGTGACAAAGTGTGCACGTAATAGTGCCAACAAGACTTCAACAGCACCTCTGTTTTTATGAAAACATGCGACAGAATATTGCTCGAAAAATTCTTGAACGCATTATCCCCAAGCTGCCAGATGTTCTCTCTTCCCCTTGAACCCGAACATTCACTTGCTCTGCACACGGGCCAAACCTCGCTGGATCTAAATCGTGGTGTCTTCACGTCTTGCAGAAATGAATAATAACTTGAGAAACTGCACTTGTATGTAAGTCTCAGTCCCAAATGGGGGAAAGAGTGGTGTGGTTTCCCTCGTGAGAACGGACGTGCTCCATTTCAGAACTTTCTCCCCCGATGCTGTTTGAAGGGCCAGCTGCTGACTCGCAGCCACACAGCTGATTAGTGGCACAAGTGCAGAGGAGAGAGGGAGGGAGAGATAAAGAACATTTGACAGAGAGGCAGCAGGAAGCCTCTGGCCGTCTGCTGAACGGCTTCAGAAGGGGCATGCGACCCGTTCTCACCGCACAAAATTTGCACCATATGCTCCGGTGACTGTGCAATCCAATTCTGGCAAACACCCCCTGCGTATTATCTTCTGAGGGAAAATGATGGTGATTATCATAAAGTGTTCCCATCCAGGAGGCGAGTGCAGCGGAGGCCCTCGCTCTCTGCTCCCGCCTGCTGAGAGCACTTAAACAATTGGGGGGGGGGTCGGCAGCCGAGAGGCCCCTGGATGTACGGCCATTAGCCGTCTCGTTGACCTTGCACCTGCCGTATTACACATGACATGTAATGCACATGTGCCCCCAGTGTGGCGAGGCGGACCCCCTTCCTTAACTGTAACCAAAAAGGTTGCGTTCGCCCTCTTGTCTTTCATCGAGCGCGGTCGGGGGCTCCCGAGAGTCATTTATTTCAGGTGCAGGGTCGTTTCAATGATAATGTACTCCGTTCAAGTCCTCGGGATTGTTCTGCTTAGGACACTAATACAACCCATCCATCCTCCGTCTCGTCTGCGAGAGGGAAACCGAAGCCGTAAACCGTTTCCAGTTGTTTTTGAAATTCTGAAGTGACTGAATGTTAATTGGCCCAAACCACAGTGACTTGGCTTTCGCGGCGCTCTTGGCTCCGAGGTCCTACATGTGTAGCCACCAGTTGGGATTCTTTTTTAACATGCTTTGTTATGCTGCCTCGCAACCCTAATAAAGAATTGTGAGGAATCATCCTGTCCTACGAACATTGTTTACAGCCTGTTCAACATTATCCTGAAGTGGAGCTGCACAAATAAACCGAGTCTTAAATTTCGTAACAACCTTGTGCGCGACAGACTTGTTCTGTGGGAAAAAACTCATCATTTCATCCCCAGGTGGCCAGGCTGTTTGCCCCCCCCAGTACCTGAACACACTGGGGTCCTGTTTTGCACAGAGGAGCCACTCACTGGCTTGCCGTCACTGGTCACACACCAGCAGTAACCAGTCAGAGTGTGGCACTGGACCTGCAGAGAAAGAACGACAGTAGCTTTGTGAGGAGGATGCGTGGATGGGGATGATTCACGAGAGCCTGAGGGAATGTGTGCAGGTTCAGAGACACACCTGGGCAAACGTCCCATCCTCGTTGCACTCGGGGATAAACATGGACTCCTGAGGTCTCCTGGCCTGTTCCAACGCCTGGTTCCTCTCAACGCGACACTTGGACTGACCTGCATCTGTAACGTGTTGACAGGACAGTCTGTTCTCAGACACGGCTGTTGTTTTACTTACTGAAGACACCTGTTCTTAGTCAACACCGCCCCCAGGTCACACCTGAGAGCCGACCAGTACAAACACAATTTACTACTGTTGGTGGTGCTGAGCTCCGTCGGACGTTTAAACGTCTCGCCTGAGGGCACGTTACGATAGTTGTACCGGGAGGGTACGGACACTTTTCCATCCCCTGGGCTTCCTGATAACAATGAGCCATCGAAGTGATGTCCCTTAAGGTTTTCATGAATTTGAGAATATGAGTCCGTCATTCCTGTCATGAATTCAAATATCACCATTCTACCTATTTGTATCTACACGGCGAGTAGTTTGATTCCACTCTAAACAGATAAAACATTGCTGCCCAAGGGCCGATGCTTATAATACTATGAAACTGCACTTCCTGTTGATGGATTAATGATTACAACTTTAAAGGAGACATATTATGCTCATATTCAGGTTCATCATTTTAATTTGGATTATTACATGAGAAGGTTTACATGCTCTCAAGGTCAGTAAACACATCTGTTTCCTCAGACTGTCCTTTCCTGCAGCTCCTCTTTCACAGCGTCTGTCTGAAACACTTGGTTTTAGCTCCTGTCTCTTTAAGGCCTCTTTACCTCCTGCTAAAGCCCAGTCTGCTCTGATTGGCCAGCTGGCTCTACTCTGTTGTGATTGGTCGACGGCTTCCAGCGCGTGTAGGAAGTTCTCTCGCTCTATCTGGCTTTGTTGGGGGAGCGTGTTAGACTAGCCGCTAGACATTCCTTATGCATGTCCGCAATATGGTGATTTCACCATCTTATGGAAGTATCGGCGACTACCGATAAGGCTTTTCATGAGCATCAGGATCCGAGGTTTCTGTCGGGGAGAGGAGCTCTCTTTACCACATACTTTAAGTTTTTAACTTTGCAGAGCTTTTACATCCATGAAAAAAACTGTCAAACTCTAGAGGAAAAACTGAAAAAGCAGAATATGTCTCGCACCACACGGTTGGTTGCTCATGATTCCGCAAAGAAAACCTCTCCATGACTTCTGGTTTTTAAAACCTTTTCTCACTGCCGATACACCAAGCACAGACAAGTCCGAGACCTTTTTTTATTGCACTATTGCAAAATGCTAAAACAACACATTCCCCGACAAGAAATAACAGTGCCGCTGAGCGTCACCGGTGCCAGAGCTACGCTGTGAGCCGCACAGTGTTGGTGCCGAGGACTGCGGCGTGTCCTCGACACTGATGTTTTTTGAAATGTCAGTGGAAACTGAGCTTGTGTTCCTGCAGCTCCGATGAGCCAGACCTGCTCTCGGGGGGGACGGAGGCAGGAAGTGGCTGAAAGGTCAAAGAATGAAGTGGGCTCCGCAGCAGCTGGTCACTGGACTGGTTTTCTTATTGCGCTCACGGCTCCCGCGGGGTCGAGCGTCACGTTTGACTGTTCGTGTGCACGCAGTCGCCCCGGGGAAGCTGACCTGTCAAACCGCGGCCCTTCCAAATTTGGCAAACCGTTTCCCTAGACAAATAAAAGTAAGTCCTCTGGACCTGAGAGGAGACAGACACGTCAGAATAAAAGACATGACAGAGCCAGAATTGGGCGATGACGTCAGCGAGGAGGACTGACGTGGTTACAAGGCTTATTAAATCTTGTCGTACATGTCTCAGTCCAATGTCCTCGTGTCTGGTTTATGGAAAGGTAAAAAAACGAGTTAATGATCAGAGGCTCTGCACAGTTTCTTCATCATGTCTCGCACTTACGTTTGTCTGTGCTTGCTAGTTGTGACGAGGCAAAGGTTTATTCCTTTGTGTTTAATCTGAATCTGGAGCACACAGTTAGCCGTCGCCAGGCTCTTTCCATTGTAAACAAGGATCGGTTCGTAAGGTGCCTCAATAAATAAAACTGCTGTTTCATTGCAACAGAACAGAACCTGCCGCGCCTGCAAAGTCTTGAGCGAGCTTTTGCCCATCTTCCCTTTCCTCTGTACACCGCTGATATTATGAAACAAAACCATGTGCTACCAGACAGATGGGGCTAAACTCACTCCAAGAATGGATTTGGTTGGGACGGCTGTTTTCCAAATGGACTGGAGGGGGACGGGGGGGGGGATACCGAGTTCCAACCTTGACTCTAGACCTATCAATCTCTGCCGCTGGTGAGTGGCTGGCATTCAGAGGCCGGGGAAGTGTGTGATCCTGGTCTGTAAAAGCTTACACGCCTACAGGGAGGCGGAAAACGAAAGACATCTTCTCATTCAGTTCCACTTTCCCCCCCCTTGAAGTCTCTGGTTCTGTCTGTTGGCACCGAACTGCAATTTCCCTTTTTTCAGTTTCTAGTACGTCGTCTCCCAGAGAGAGAAGATTAGGTGATGATTAGGTACAACGTTGTTTTAGCATATCTGATGTTTCCCCGGCCGCTTACCTTTGAGCTCCAGGTCTCTCCCCTCAGACATGGAGGTCGGCGCCGGCGCCACTGGCAACTGATCGATTTTCACCCAGTTTTTACCTGAAAGACGAGAGGAAGCCACATCAAGCTCCGTCTGATGATGTGTGTATACGTTACAGTGCGCTTGAAGGTTTTCTTTTATGCCGTATCAAAAATCACTGGTCATTTCAGGCCGACATCCTTCCGTGCAAAGTGGTAACAGTGGTAATCATATGTTATATACATATATCCATGTGTTTTAGGCTCAGGAGGCACTCACATTCAGTGAGACGATACATATTTGTCATCAAGTTTAAGGAAAAATCTCTTTTTCTGGATAATTTATGCATGAATGTGATGAAGAGCTTAGATTTTCCAGGTATTTGTGGGATTAGCCAAAAACACAAATTCCTGGCTTGTTATTCTGTCCATTCTCAAAAAAATTATTATATCATGAGATATTTATATATATCGCCACATAAAATTACCATGATTAAATATACATGTGGTTCGACCCTACTTGGAAGCATCGTTCTCATTCATTTCAGCATGTTCAGAAAAAAATTAAAGACAAAAGTTATTGTTTTTTTCTCTCAGAGTAGAACTACTACACCGTACGGTGCGTTCGTGGAAACTCCAGCGTCCTCTACGACGTCAAGTTCCAGCTGCTGACGAGATTTTATAGAAATAAGACAACGTGCGAACCTACGTGAAATGCGAGTATCACAATGTCCTACAGTAAAAAGTGGCGGATGAATCTTACAACTGAGTGTCCTTGACAAATGCAGCCTGACAGATAAGCCACCGCGATGAAGGATCTGCAGATGGCGTCGTTATAAAAGCCAGGGTTACCTCGACATCGGCCGCGGTGGGCCAGTGCGAGTGTCTTGTCTTTGCAGCGCGCCCTCTGCAGTTCGCAGCCGGTCTCGTAGCTCCGCCCGTCCGAGCCGCACACCGGCTTCCCCTGCGTCCGCGAGCAGATGACCCCGCAGTGACTGTCCCTGTCGCCGATCAGCCACTGCAATGGGAAAGACAGCAACACGTACCTTCAGGTGTCTCGCAGCACAAACAGATGCATCTTAAGACGAGCGAATTTGTATTTCTTTTATTTTCTCACTCCGTGAAAATGATGGTTTGTTCTTTCCTTTTGGCTCCTTCTCGTTTCGTTCTCTCTCGTCTCCTCGCGTTGGAACAAAGGCCACATTCAGCTGAATCGGAGATGATGCCAAACTAATGTACGAGCTCCGCTCGTGGGTCATTCGCCCGCTTTTTGCTCAAAACATTTCTGCATTCCTCCGACAGCCGTCAGCCGCTGCCCTCCTTTGTTCACGCTGCCGTAACACGGGTGAAGCTCAGCCTGGAAGCTCATTTGTCTAATTTGTGTTTGGCTGAAAACAGGTTGAACCTTGATTAAGTTTCCAAGGAGCCAAACCACACTCGGAGCAGTGGGAACCCCCCCCCCGCCCAGACCTTTACTCGCGGTCTATTAGTGAGTTGATTCTTCTCTACGGTTGGACGACGGCCTTCTCTCTGACAGCCGTAATGGTTCTTGGCTTCGCGGCTGCCCCGAATATATTGAAGGTCCAAAGCTGGGTTTTTAAAAGTCTGAGGCCGTGAGCCCCTTCGCCTCAGACAGAGCTCGGAAAAAGTCCCCCCCCCCCCCCCAGCTTACTTAGCCTAGTTTCCCTCAACCTCTGGATGCCTACGTGACCGTTTTTATGTTCCTCGATCCCGTAGTCACTCAACAAGTGAGCAAAGACATCCTCATATTACTGTTTGAAGAAACTTCAGACAACATCAAATACATAAAAATCTGGGGGGGTTTTGTTTCTGACTTTGGGAAAGTGGGTAAAATTCCCCAAAACTATCGTATCATTCACACACCGTTGGTCTGTTCAACGTGATCGCCTTTTAATAAGTAGTGTAATAACTAATATCATTTTTTTCACTTCCATTTATTGAGTATTCCCTTTTTTTTTCTTCTTTTTTTACCTACACACAAGGAGCACTTGATTTGCCTTATGTCATGAGTACTGATTCAACCTTTGTGCCTCCTAAAACACCTGTTGCATAGAAGGCAAATCAAGCAATTCCCAAATAGGAAAATATCTCACGCTCAAATCTTCTCAAATGCCTTTTTGCTTTTTCTGCTTCTTTTTTTTCAACCGAGGTCTCTCAAGCAATTTCCCGGAGTGCCGGTCGGAGGCCTGCGACCGACACAGGAGATCTCATTAAGTGCAGGTACGGAGGGAAGACCAGTGGTGGAAAAATGAGACGCAGCCAAGGGCACAGTTTCCATCCCTCGTCTGCCAACATCTATCACAGGATCTGAGGCCACTTTCAAACATGAGCCGTCCTAGAAAATGCATGTGTGCGATGATGGTGTACGCAAGAACATGTGTGTGCGCTCAGATCCCTTCCACACACACACACACGCATGGACAACAAACAAATAAAAAACAACACTATTTTGGAAAACATCAAAAATGTTGCTTGGAGACAGATTTTCGCACATTAGGAGCGGATTGACCTGAACAAAGCGTATTTTTAAAAAAAGCCAAGTCGCTGATGTCATGAATGAGTTGGTGCACAACTGGATCTCATATACAAATTAAATCAGCAGCTGTTTCACAATCCTCCTATCTGAATTCTCGGCCCCTCCCCCGGTCTGCCCTCTTCGAAGCGCCAATAAAAATCAATCTTGAATTATCCGCCACTGACGCTGCTCTGTTCCGGGAAAAGTAACTTCATTAGATGTGTGGGCACTGCAACTAAATCACCCATGATCTGTCAATATGAATATTTGAGACGTGTCACTCGCTGGATGAGAAGTCACGGGGATCAACGGAGGGGAAATGCTCTGGGAGGCGAGGGTCTGTACGAAAATTCCATCATCCAATAGTTATTTAGATTCAGTTTCAGTTTGGACCAAAGACGTAGACCAAACAACAAAGTGTGGCTGAAAAGAATGATGACTCATTCCACCAAAGTGGCAGAGAACTCTTCCTACTTGAGTTTAATGTTCTTGTCATATTCTGCCTATATCTCTCTCTTTCTCTTTCTGTCTCTCTCAGACGACCTGGAAACATCACAGAAGCTCAAACTTTTCATAACGCAGATCACAAATCCAAAATGTGGTGAGGAAAACGAGACGCGGGTCAGTAGAATAATCTATTTACAGTCCTCCGCGGGGGGATACCACCCTGCTCCTGCCAGCGCTGACAGTTATGACATTAACTAATAGTTTGTGTCCCTTTGCAAATGAACTGGTGTCAAGACTTTCTGTGGATCATTTCCTTCATATTAGTGAAGAGAAACTGGCCCATTTCTGGCTCGTTTCAATACTTTAACAGATGAGACCTCATTTGGAAAAAATGCGGATTCATTTCACCCCGGGGCAGGAATGCGTTAACCGTCTGAAAACTGGGATTTCTTTTACGTCTCCATACAACACCAGTCGACTGAAGGGTCTTGCAGCCGAGAGGAATGGTCGTGGCCGTCGCAGCCGACGCGACGGGACATAGATTAGACTCTTCCTGAAATCGCATGAGATTCTGGAGCGTCAGTTGTCTGCAAGATTAAAAGAAAAGAATCGGTAGATGGGGACGACAGGATGGTCCAAGAAAGTGTCCCGAACCTGCAGGATCACATCACTGGTCTGATCCCCATGTAAAGTCAATTACCTCTTAAAATGTCCAAAGACACACACTATTTGGCTGCCCTCTGCCTGCGCTCGGACAACGCGGTGGAAGGAACATTCAAACAAGGAGGAGGGGAAAGACACGATGGCACACGCTGTCCAACTGTCCGCACTGCAACAATGCGTCGGGGAACAAGCCAGACAGTTTAACGCCATTTCAGCCTCGGCGTCGGAGCGCAGCGGCAGTGCTCTCGGTCAGACAGCTCGTGATTTAGTTCAAACTAAATCACGATGTTCTCCCCTTCATGAGAAAGTGCAGACAGGGAAGAAAACACGGCAGATCATGTTGATTTTGACACGCGTGTCATCCTCTTGGCTTCAGTGGAAGGACGGGAATAATTCAGCGGTCGGAAAAAGAGCATGAATCTACGTTGTAGGAGCATGCGGCTTGTCTTTTAATTTAATTTCACAGTGCCACCAGTTGAACTCGAAGCCGAAGTGTAAGAAAAGAAAGCGGGAGTTACATGTTTCTTCCATCAGAAGTGGTTGAAGAGACTCGACCAAGCCGAGCCAAGGCGCTGTGGACGGAAAGCAGTTTGTCTTGTGTGCTGAACTGTTGAGATCGGTAAAAGAAAGTATCCAGAGGAGAAGCTATAAAAGTGATTTAGGTCTGTTCCGCCACTCCTCCAGGTGAAGAGCCACAGAGTCTGGCCCCCGCCCACAGGCCGACCCGTGCTCCCCGTCCCTGACTCACAGGCTTAATGGACACCGCGCTTTTCTACCTCCGCTGTCATAATAAAGCATTAAATCACAGATTTTGAAATGGCATTGTCCGGTAAGTGGAAATAAACACTCTTACCAAGTCTCCCACACATAGTCATTACTTAGTCAGACTGTCCCACCCACGGATCCGTCTCCCATAAAGGTGAAACCGGAGACTCCGGCACGCAGGAGTTTTCTTTTTACTTGAATTGAAGAGTAAAATTTGAATAAAGTACTGACAAAACACTGACTGCAACAATTTCCCAACTTGTTTAACTCTGAACATGGTGACCATTGACCAGTGTCACTAAGATGTATATATTAAAAATATACATTTATCAGTTATTGTCCAATACATTACAAGTAACCACAGACTATAGACGACCTTTATGTAAAGGTTTCATAAAGGTTCATCATCTTTCTCTTGCAACACATAAAAATGAGCGACGAATTCATACCAGAGCACAAACGGTGACTGTGACAAACAACCACTTCTATAAAGGACGTGATGAAATAGGTCCACGTTCCTCATCTTGGACCAACCACGAGGTGTTTACGGCCTTCTGCCTTCACCGCGTCACCACTGGTGGTCAAGTCGTGACAGAGAGCCAATCGGGAAGTGACCGCATCGTCGCTTCCAAACGTCTCCATTTCTGTGAGCGTCCTTACTGGAGCGCGGCCCTGCAGTTCTCAAACTAAAACGGGGCCCTTTTTCCCAAAACTTGGAACTGTTTCAGGTGCTTGAAAACTCCCGTAAACCTAGCGGCAGCGATGCATTTTAAAACTAAAGCGGAGAAGTCCAGATGCATGTGGCCCTAATTCTCTGTAAGAAGGCAAACAATCTTCAAACTCTTCCTTTAACAGTCGCCGCCAATGGCAACAGGCCGGCGGCTGATTTTTCAAAACCCCCCGAATTGCTTCAGAGACCCGTGGCCCATAATAAGAATGAGTCCAATTTAATTTGTGGTAAAAAAAAAGAAAGAAAATGCCCCTGAGGAGAATATCAAACTAAACGCTCTCCAATCGAATCCGCCGACTTAGACTCGCTGCATCGCGTGTCACAACAGTTTCTATAGGACCGTCGCTTTACATTTATCCCTTACTATAATAAATATAATAAAGTTCACCCACAGCAGCAGTGAAAAAACTACGCTCTTAACCAGCCGGGTCAAACGGGTGAGTGAGGTTTGTCTTCCAGCACCGAAGAAGTTGGAGGAACAAACACTTCTCTGTGTTTTACCAGATTATCACATCCAATGTGCCGGACCCCACCCGTCTGGCACCTTGAGAGGTTTAAAACAAACGCGAAAGGAGTTGTCTTCTGTTAATGTCCGACCCGGGTCCGTTTGAGAGCGCTCAGCTGCTACGCCGTTGGCCAGGATGACGGGACACTGGCATTATCTCCTGAGGGAAAACAGCCGCCCCTCCTGGTGGGTCAACAACCGCCCGAACGTCTTACAATCAAAATCAAACAAACACGTCCAAATGAAACAGAGCGACGTGTAACGGGAGCTATTACTGGATCTGCCGGGGGAAAACACGCGGCGCTCAAAATAACATTGGTGACCCAAACCTGTGGGAGAGGCCAAACGCACCGGACGACATGACGGGGTATTGAACGCACCCCTGAGGAGACAATCTCACTCCAACGGCCGCTCAGAGGCCCTCGTCTTTACCTTGGACCGACGGAGAGGAGAAGAAGTGCACATACATCTTGAATTGACAGAGAGGCAGCTCGGACATAAAGCCCCTGACGTGGTGAGGACATGGTATCCCCCTCCTCCTCCTCCGCCGCCTGATGGCCCGCCGAAAGAGATGAAATCAAAGATGGGCCGCGGGGGGAAGTTACACAACGGTTTGGTGCTGATATCTTGAGCGGGAAGCGATGAGCGCAGAGATTCTCACATTTAACAAGCCAAATTCCCCCAACACACACACACACACACACACACACACACACACACCTAGCCACAAGCATCTCTCCACCACTCATAAAATAAGTGAAACGCGACCTCCATTGTGCAACCATTACAGCATTAGCAACGGTGTTGTTTTCTTTTTTCATTTTTTGGGGTTCCAGCTCAAGCCCCAGCAGTGGAGCAAGAATAGTGATAGAAATAATAATAAAATAATCATTTTTCATATATATATGCACACACGGGCTGGCAGGAGGGCGAGGCGACGGGAAACCAAACAAAGGCACTACAGTCAATGCAATTAACCGGTTTTATTTGAACGCGCCACTGCTAATTCCTTTGGACAGATTTTGCGTTTCGACAGCAAACGCAACACCGTATAAACAGTCGGCCCCATTTTCACGTTTATTACATTTATCAGCTCGGGCCCTTAGCAGGGAACAGGCTTTCTGGAGTTTCTTCGTCAACATCATCTCGGCTGATTTACAAACCAGATGCGCCGCAGCTGTAGTGACGAGAGTAATAAGGGCCGTGGACGAATACCCAAAAGAATAAGGGGTGAACGCAACACCAGCATCAAACGTATTCGCACTATAGCTTTCATCTCCAACCAACCGCGTTTCCGCTTCAATACAGTTGCGCAAATGATGCAGTTGAATCTACTTTTGCACCTTCCAGGCGGCCATCATCTTTTATATTTTGAAGCCGGTTCAAGTTGTATATATTTCCACCACACCAAACACCGAGTCAACATTCGTTTTTTTGTGATGCAGCACTCTTGTAATGAGGTAACGCAGCGCCGGCGTCTTAAATCAGTCTGCCTGGGAAATGCACTGCCAACACATTCGAGCTCATAAGATATTCATATTGCTCTGGAAATTTATGGAAAAGCAGTAGATGGCTGGAACAAAAGTGCACTAAAGTTTCTGAAACACGGCAGAACAAACAGCTACATAGTAGTTTTTATCTTGGTTTAGTAGGAAACAAAATCAAATATGGAAATTCTATTTGATTTGTAGCTGAACTTGAAAGCCCACCGCCGTCATCCTCTCGATTTAGCAGTCGACGATGTGGGTAACTTCAACTGTGGTCGCAGCGGCTGCTCGATGCAAGCGTGACAGTGAGTCACGACGTGCGCTCTGTGTTTCGTCTCTCCCTTACTCTGGAGGCTGTACCAAAAGTCCGCTGCGCCCTTTGAAGTGTTAGTACAATACTGTTTATGAGCTGCGGAGAGGGAGAGGGACGGTGTCGGGCCCACAGTCGGGCCCACAGTGATCTAGATGTTGCACTTGAGGCCTAGTTGCCTTTTGGAAATCACCGACTGTATCGCTGTCACTGTTACAGCTCAGGAATTATAGTGTGCTAGTCCGCAGGCATTACAGTTAATTTAATACTTCTGGTTAGTTTTTAAAATCCCACTGCCAGACCCTCAGGAGTTTTTTTTTTGTTCATCTCCAAAGTAACTGTAACCGAAGCTTCCTAATTACTAAATAACTCCGGGATATCTGTGATTTGTGCTGCTGCGTTCACTTTCAAAGAAATCGCCGTATGATTAGACATCATTTCTCCAGATCAGATTTAATCTGTGCTTCACAGAATTCTTTTTCCATAAGTTTCCAATCGCATCTCCCGATTGAAGCAACATTTAATTCGGTCGGCTGCATCAACAACCCTCTCCGACTTGTCCTGACGATGGTCGACTGAAGCCGTTACCTGGACTTGGTATCACGAGGGACGTTTGAATCAGATCCGGTGCGATGGGAAAACGAGGAAACGGCTCACGGGTCGGACCACATCCGCTCCGTGTGCCAACGCCGCACGGACGTGTCATGTGCTCATTATCCCCTTCGGGCTGAGCAGCCAATAAGACAACAACAACATGAACATACACACTGTATTCAACCCCTCTAATGCAACCCTGTGCCACAAGCCAAGAAGTGGATTGGTCGTTTAGAGGAAAAGGAGGATAAAAGCGAGCCGACCACAGAGGAAACAAGCCAATGAAAGTTGCAGACCAAAGTCGGGGCTAATTGTGTGCTGTTGTGCGCTTTTTAACGGGCCGGACTAATCGCCTTTGTCCGATAAACTGGCATTTGGTTTTCAGGAAATCTATAAAAGTGAATGCCATCCGTCATGCTGTTTCAATTAACACACTTCACTTAGCCGTGTTGTAAAACATTTTTTAAAAAACAAGTGGAGAGAATAAGAAGGAATGTATTAAAACGTTGTGCCCTTGTCCTCCTCCTCCCACTTGTTCCTTTTAAATTTCTAATTGGGTTTTGTCTCGAGAAAAAGAAACCTGTAATTGAAGATTTTCAAAGTAACCTTTAATTACACAGCTCCAGCGCGTTGTGAACTGGCAGGCCGGACAACTTTCACACGGGAGGTGCAAAGTGTGTGTGTGTGTGTGTGTGTGTGTGCCACTCGCAGCAGGAGTGCCAGGTTTGTGGCCCAAACCATTAAAGTGCAGCCCTCTAATCCACCTTTTCTTTAATTTGACCCCTTAAATGTATAATTGCTGTCATGTTTCAGTAGATAAAGTTTTGGCAAAGTAGTTTTTTAAAGGTGAAGGTAAATAAAGGACTTCGGAGAGCTAAGCTTCCCCTTCAAAAAATAACATTCCTGTCTGTTTGTAACTTATCTGGTCGTCTGTTGTCAACTCTGCCGATTGGAACACGTTGTATTATGGTTGGAGACTACAGTACAGTAATAACTACAATTGAAATGTAATGGCGTCATGAAGGCATGACTGCTTTCAGTAAACTTTGCTTCAAAACAGATGTTTTTGGGGCCACTTGGGAGCAGCAGAGACGAGCTGTAAACTCACCACTGACACATGAATAACTTGGGTGAGTTGATAACAGCAAATTCAATAGTAAACAGTTTAATTTACACGTCACCAGCCGGTTGCGAACGTTGTCTATCTGCAGTTTGGTGCTGAGCAGGTACAGTAGCATCTAATACACTGTGTCTGGAAACAGTTGCCGAGCAGCGAGACTAAACCAAAACGGTAAAGTCGCATGTCCGAAAAACTCAAAACAATGAGCTGCAAGACACTAAAGCTGTTTTCAGACATTTTCCTGAAATTTCCCAGAGGGGCAGTAACTTTTCCTGCCCTGCCTCGAGTGGTATTTCCAGAAAATGAGCCCATGTGATAAAACAGCAGGAAAGTCCCACAGTGAGTGAGTGGCCGCTCTTCGTCATCGTCACGTTCTTCCTCCTGCATGCTCTAGTCTGCACAGACGCCCACTGAATGTTCCAGAAATGTTCCCTGTGTGAACGCGCCTGACCCGGACGATCGCGTGTGAACAGCTTCACACAAAAAGCAGCAGGAGGCAGCGAGGAGCCGCGGACGTGGGTGATAATTCTCTGTCGACGAAAAGAAACATTATCACGCCGTGCTGAAATCAGAATTCCTCTTTATACGATGTTCGGGGCATTAAATGGGAGATTAACGAGAGGGACGACTTCCTAATTTCCATTTTGAAGTGGTGTAAAGAAATCTAAATCAAAGTGTGTGTGTGTGGGGAGGGGGGGGGGCTTCCATTTCGGAAATGGCTCTAAAACTGATTAACAGCATTCCTTGTTTGTCACTAATTCCACATCCTGGCTGCAGAACAGTCAGCTGTCTCCACGGTTCCCAAGGAAGTGAGCATGTGTTTCACACCACCGTTGCATACTTCGGCTGAGACCACACACTCACTCCCACTAAAGGAAATGATTAAATATATGTGGCAGAGCAGAAGCTAAGCTGCTGAGCTAGTTTGATAGATCGTCTTAAGGGACGGCAAATAGTGTGTTCACGTTGGGTTGGAATAATCAGAAAAAATAGTTCCGGACCGGGAAAATTGCAACATGTCGACAGTCAGCGTAAACTTAGACGTCATCGGCGTATCGCATATCAATTTTATGCTAAAATTTCCTTTATAATAATACGGTATTAATTTGCAATGGTTAGTTGATTTCCACGTGGAGTGACCTAGATTAGTTAGGGTCCTGATCCTTCTTCTTTGCTCTTCGAGGCTCTAAACACATAACTACAACATATTTTGTTCACACCATCAATGTTTTTTCAACATCCCGAAAGCACACGAACAGACCGGAAACGTCCCAAAAAAACGACTTCACAACTCGGGAAACGGGACCTTGTGAGGAGCATGTGAATGCACTAAAAAAGGGACACAACTCTTTCAACTCTATTCCTCTCAAGAAAAGAAAGAAAAAGGTTGAGCGACGTAGCTCTGATCCATGTGTGCAGCTCACCAACCTGGAAATCCCAGAGCTGGACTTGCATTTCATTGCACTGGTTGTAAAGTCCCACAATTAAGCATGAAATCTGCTGATTGCAGGGAATCACAGGGAATCGACATGTGTCAGAAATTAAACTGGTTGCTCGTGGCTTCATGCTTACAGCCATCTGTCGGGTGTCATGTGAAATATACGTGGAGTCCAGTTGTCCACGCATGTGAGGCCATGGTTGGTGAACCTGTGCTTCAGGCGGGTGAGGGTTTTGTTATCCATCCATCCATCCATCCTTTTTCTTCCACTTATCTGGGATCGTGACGCGGAGGCACCCGGCTAAGCAGGACGTTCCAGACATCCTTTTCCCCGGCCATGCTTTGCAGCTCATCCCGGGAGATCCCAGGACGTTCCCATGCCAGATGGGATCTGTAGTCCCTCCAGCGAGTGCCCGGGTCTACCTCTATAGGTTGGACGTACCCGGTAAACCTCCAATGGAAGGCGCCCAGGTGGCGTCCCGACAAGATGCCCGAACCACCTCAACTGACCCCTTGTTGACGCAAAGGTCTGGGCCTTTTTCTTTTCCCTTCAAGCGCCTAATCAGACACTGCTGTTGAACAAAAATTCCGGACAAAGTTAATCTAACAGTTTTGTATTTGATGACTCTTCTCGGGGAGACGCTGATGCCAAACTATGACCTTATCACGTTGCCGAGAATCCGTTTCCCCCCATAAAGAGTAAACGGAGAAATGTGCGCGGCGCACATCTGTGCGATGATGGCTGACAGCTCTTCTATGCATCTCAGTTGCTCTATGGACAAGCCTCTTTTATATCTCCCTGTTTTATGTGAACGTCTCTGTAAAACTGTAAAACACATTTAATGGTTATCCGAAAAACAGCTTTTCCTTCCACTTGTCTGCATTGTACACACTCAAAGTGATAACCCGAAACACATTGTTGAAGGGAGACATATTATGATCCCTGTCCTCTGGTGCGTGATAGGTTTTTTTTTCTGTGTATGTACAGTAAAATGGTCTGCAGAGTTAAAACGTTCCCGACAGAAAACACTGCTCCTGAAGTTGCTGGAGCGCCTCGTCAGGAGCTTCCGGAGCGTCGTGACACTGCGATGTTACGGATGTGTTTATCCGTCCGTGGTCGGAAAACTGATATCGCTGCTGCTTCTTCCGTTTTTTTCCTCCTTTATGATTCATCATCATCGATGACAAATGCTGAGACGGAAAGATTCCTACGAGACGCTGAAACGCAATGCTGTACTTACAAAATGATTTGTAAGTTATATCACATTTGACTTTTCTCTGTGATGTCATCAGTGACTGACCTCCTTTCCTTATTGTTAAAATTAAGAATCACTGGCTCGACCATGCAACAATCACCACGGGCAAACTGCGGCCATGCGTCGCGTGCAGACCCCCTCACACCTGCACCGTGGCTGTGATCCCACGTCACACCAAATAAAAGAGGCCTTTCCTGCTCCTCGACCGGGGCTCCTCCACTTTCCCATGCTCCAAGCTATGCAAGTCTTGGCTGCCACGCGTCTCCGCTCTGGCTGTTTATGTTTGTTTTTCGATAAGTTTTATGAGTGTTCGCTGATGCAGGCTGCGAAGTATGCAGGTCGACCGCTCATCACGTCCCATCCCTGGCACAGGTTGATTCAGTGAAGGGGATTAAGGATAGACAGGGGGGGGGGGGGGGGTGTGTGGATGGTATTCTTATTTGTAAGGCCTATTTCTGTACACTGCTCCCCCTGGGAAACGGGTAAGAGCCAAAAAAAACATAAATGGAAATGAGATTTTTTTTCCTGCCTGTCCAACATCTGCCTCATTAGATGGATCATTCCTGGTGCTAAGGACCAGAAAAACCTTGTTGCAATGATTAAGAAGTGCAATCCGTGAACTTTCATCATCTTAGAATGTATGAAAAAGATTAGAAAGATAAGCAAATGTTTTCTCCTTCACTGCCTAACTAAACAATTCAGCCTGCGACTTTGCCGCGGGCAGATCGTGTGAAAACACTGTTGCGCTGTCATCACAGGAAAATGTGTGCTCAGCATACCTTAACTATCAACCCACTTCCTTATCACCTACGTGTCTCTGTCCTCCCACTGGCTGATGAACACATTACTAAATAAATAACTTCTTGAACTCCATCTTGAAGAGCGAGGTACGGCCCGACTCGTCTGACTGGCACGAACGGCAACAATCCCAAAACGGTCTGAATCGTCTAAGAGCTTTGTTCGTCTCCCAATTGCTCGCGTTCCCTCAGCTCTGGGAAAATGTTGGACGCGTGCGCCTATTGCATCATTGAGCCTCGCTAAGCGATGAAGTATATAGCTCTTTATGGCTTTTTTTTTCAGGAGCGCTGGTGTGTAAACGGGCCGAAGTGCGACCGTTCCACCTCGCTGCCTGATGCAGGGCAGGAAGAGGCCGACGTGGACGCAGACGGAGTTTTTCAATTCGATGGGGATAGAGGTCATGGAGATGCTGTGACTGTTCACCCGGCCCCAGAATTTGATTTCCTCCGGCGGGGAGGTTATGTTTACACCCTGTCCTTTGTTTGTTTGATTGGTCGGGCGGATTTTTTCCGCATGATTGCGTAAAAACTGCAGGACAGAGTCCCAAGGAACTTAGAGGACGGACGGGAGATGGGCCAAGAGAGAATCCATCCAATTTGGGGGATCGTTTCACTCCCCTGTAACATTCGAGGTGTTTTTTGTCAGGGAATTAAACATGGATCTCCACGAGAAAGATCGGGCATTTTTTTAGTAAACTGATATCCTGTCGTTTGATCCCCACTTCCCCCCAGTGAGCATGCCGAAGTGTCCTGGACTCCAAATTGCCTCTGACGGCTTTTCCGTTCCATCTAAGAGTGTTTGCAATTTGGTGCGGCTTGATTGGATTTCAGGGGATTGGTGGAGCTTTCCGCTCTTCTTGTTGCTACTTTAGAAGAACAAAGAAAAGGTGTTCGAGGGTTAAAGTTTCTCGGCCTGCAGAAGGGCATGAAATGCTTCAACAGGAAGAAATTTGAGTAGTTAGCAAGACGGGAAATTGCTCACTAGAGCAACACATCTCTTATGGAACAGTCCAACAAATCAAATGTCCCCACATCTTCCTTCAGATTTCCCAAACATCCCATTGGCCTCGGGTTCTCCCCGGATCGGATCCTCCACCTGAATCCGCCGCACAAGATGCACTCGCATGACAGCGGAACAACAGCACGCTCCACTTGGATCTTTTCATAA
Source organism: Scophthalmus maximus (assembly GCF_022379125.1). NCBI lineage: Eukaryota > Metazoa > Chordata > Actinopteri > Pleuronectiformes > Scophthalmidae > Scophthalmus > Scophthalmus maximus. The sequence continues at coordinate 3,875,783 of NC_061529.1, forward strand.
TTTGTCCAGAAGGAGAAACAATAATAAAGCAAACGATGACAAAGTGCTTACACAAAGTCTGAATTCCCAGTGACTCTTTCCCGGGAACAGTCCTGACCGCAGTGTCTTGTGTGGGGACGGGGGCTGGTGGGCTTCAAGGCATTGTGAAATAGTTCCAGTATGTGAGACTGAATTACATATTCAACCCCCCCGTCCACCGAATCATCCTCCCTCTCCTCTGACCGCAAATGTTATACTACATCTGTGGACTGAAACAATGCCGCTCTCCTCCGACTCCCATCATTTAGTTCGCTCTCTCCGTCCGCACGGGGCCACGACGAGTGGCTGTCGGAACGATGGATGGAACAAATAAGACACAGGGAGAGAAAGAGACAGAGAGTCGAACAAGGAGGCAGGAGACATGACATGAGGACGGTCGTAGAGAAGAAGAGGGAAGTGTGGAGTAGACTCTGGTCGAGATTCCATATTCTAGAAAAAGAGCCTGATCTAGTCTTTATGAATTAAGAGAGTGGATTAACTGTAACGGCCTTTCAGTTTCTCTCTCTCTCTTAGAGACTCAGCGAGGGAACATCGTTGGAGCGAGTCAAAAAAAATGATGAAAACATGAAGCCAAAATATCATTTTTCTGGAGGAGCATACAGTTTGTGGTTTTTAAAGAAAAAACAACATGCTGCCTCAAAGCTTTTAACAATAAACGTTTCACACATATCATCCATCGCTCTCTGCAGAGATCTTTGACATGATGATCAATAATAAATGAGTCGTTAAAATGTGTGCAAAAAAAGTTTGGAAAAGTCCTGATTGCAACTGTTGACTTCACATATTTCTCTATACTTTTATGATCCACTCTTTTACACCTGCTCTGTAAATAGTTCATCTTATATATCATATTACAAATATTGATATCATCGAACATTTCTGTATAGTCTACTCTCTTCACAGGATTTGAGTTTTAATAATAACAATAATGATACATTTTATTAAAAGTTTTAATATCTAAGGGCTGTCGTGAATACCTGTTAATTTAACAAAGTGATAAACCATGTTGGGTTTTGTTTTTTTCTCCAACTGTTGTTTGTGCAGCCTGATGAAAGTGCGCAGTTTCTAATCTGCGTGTTTTCCGCACATGTCCTATTTCAAACACGAGAGGAGCGCGGAGGGTCTGAACTCACCCGCGATCCGGGCTTCTGCGCCGTCACCGGGGGCAGGTGACAGAGGAGCAGCGGCGCCAGCAGGTGAGACGCGGTGAGGGTGAGGAGGGCGGACAGGAGCATCATCGAGCGGCGGCGCGGTGCGGCGCGGGGAGCGGTGCGTCACGGCGCGCGGTGCGTCACGGAGAGCGGGTCAACAGGTCCAAACGCGTGGAAACACACACACTCACACACTGAACAAAACAGAAATCACTCTCTCCACTGCGGCTCCCTGCGGGTGTCTTCTCGCCTCCGTGTGGTGATGGTCCGGCTGCTGTTGGCGGGATGAGAACTCATGACTCTGCGCCGGTGACCATGGTGATCGAGGGTTTTTGTGTTTTATCCAGTGCGGAGAAAGGATCAGCTGCTCATCGCGGGCCTTCCACGGCTTTCGGTGAGTCCGCGCCTGCATCAGTTGCATCTTCATTTAAAAAAGCGGAGGGAGGGAGGGAGGGAGCCGCGCCGCTGAGCGACACCGCCGCCGGCCAATGACGGCGAGGCGCAGCCACGCCCACTTTCTGCTGGTCCCAAAGATCCTGCGGAGGAGGAGGAGGAGGAGGAGGAAGAGCTGCTGTAGGGTCGGTCAGGAGGAGGGAGGCAGGAGGCAGGAGTCTCTGCAGCTGCAGGGGAACTCAGTGTGTTATCATCCGTCTCCGAGAGGCCGGACAACGGCCGAGCAATCCTGGGGTCAACTTTTTCGTCTCTCGTCTCCATTCAGAGACGTATTATATATAAACTCTATAGTGGCCCAGTGTCCTGCCGCCGCGACATTTAGCCTGTGTACTTGGGCTATTGAGCAAAGTCAATAGCCGTCAAGAGCACTGCGGGGGGGGGGGGGGAGGACTCAGTGGGTTGACTGGGCAAAAACAGCTGAATGTGACACTTTACTTTTACATTATATTGAATGATGAGAATAATTTCGAGAGTAAACTTTATTTTTCTGGAAGAGTAAAAGGCCACTGGTCACTGCGAGGAACCTCGCGTGGAGACGTATTTTCAAAATGTAACCCTTGACAGTAAGTTGGTCATTGTGTTCGACAAAAAGATTGGTAGAATATTAGTAAAAGTACATGATAGCTGAAATGTATTTTCACATTTTTCGAACTGCCGATTTTTACAAAATCAAAATATGTCACGATTTTGCAAACATAACAAACGACATAAAATAATCAAATTGATGATCAATGTAACAAACTGTTAAAATAAAATCAAACTAAATATGATTACAGTATATCACCATTAAAGCCACAAAACGTTATGATATAACCATATTCAGCAGTAGAGTATAATTATTTACTCAACCGCTTCGTTACAAATGTGATGAGTTTTCACATTTCATACGACTTTACACTTCTACCTCACTACTGTACCTCTTAGGAAGAAATATTCTTCATTCCTCTTACTACATGTTTTCAAACAGGGCAAGAGTTTATGAAATACTTTAACTTGGCTCCACCTCCACCTGGCCAAATACAAATGAATACAATCACATCTCTGCTTGAAGGGGTACCTTCTTACTTTATGCACATTTTGCTAATATGGCTTTGAATGGAAGACTTTTACTAAATATTTTTAATTTGGCAGTTTCGCCACTTCAAGTCTCTGAGGAGTTGAGGAGAGGGAGGAGAGGGAGGAGAGGCCGAGCAGGGAAGCAGAGTGTTGAGTGCAGGTGTCCAGCAATACCCCCCCCCATCCTTTTCTCTCCGTCTTTGTCCCCCGTAGATATTTTTGGATTGTTAGCCATGACAGCGGCTCTTTGAGTGGCTCGGCGGAGAGCCTTGTAATTAGAGCTATTGAGCTGCTGGAATTGGCACAATTAGGGTCAACGTTAATGATTCCTGTTTGCACCGGGGGCCGATTCAGCGAAGGCCTTTTTTTAGTTTTTTAGTTTTTCTCCGAAAGGATGGAGAGAATTCGAGAAAAGAGGGTCATAGGGAAGAAAAAGGGGGAGGGGGGGGGGGCAGTTGGACATAAAGGGAGAAAACAGGAGGCCGAAACGCACTCGAGGCAATTCATCAGACCACTTCAGAGACTACAGCGTCCGTGTAGTGTCGTCATCAGAGCTGTTGGAGGAGGGATGCTCCTCTTCCTCTCCTCTCTGTGCCCACCAGTCCACGCCGAGCGGAGACACGCTGTGGGAGGTGAGGACGAGGAGGGGGCGGGGAGGGGGGACCAGGAGTGTCTCTTGGAATGTTAACGAGATCAGTTAACATCTCTGCTCTTCCCTCTCGCCCTCGGCCCTCCGCCCCCGGACACAAAGAAGACTTCTGCTGGGCGTAAAGCTGTTGTAGGGAAAGCATGGCTCGACACTTTCATTCTGTTGTCATTTGGCCGAGCATGAAAGAGAACCTCTGACAACAACAACAAAGACGGCGTTGAATGGGCATGCTGAAAGGAAATGTACTTCCTAATTACTGCCGCGGGCCCTCCCAGAGACGACCCCCCCCCCCCCCCGCCCCTCCACGCCGCCGCCTACACCAACTACATACGGCCGAAAATTAGCAGGTGTCTGTGGACAGAAACAGACGGAGCAGGAGAGGGGCCACCCAGATATCTGGGGGGGCGGGGAGGTAGCACAGATGTTCAACCATGATGTCACAGGTGCGAAAAGTCCAATTTAGACATGCACACACACACACACATATATACACACACACACACACACACACAGTTCAGATGTGTTATCTTACGTGTTGATGTTTGAGGTGCAAACTTAGTTATTTGTTCCATTATTAAAAAAATTTACCATTATTCACACAATAATATTTACCATAATTAAGTGCAATCTTCAAAATAAAAGCTGATTTTAAAGTTTTCCTATCGGGGGTTCAGTTCTAAGAGACCCTGTGATGATCTCTAATGTCATGTGACTACTCACCACCTTGTACTTCTGACACGGGGGAAACCAGATGTTCTCCAGAGGTGAACGTTACAGTTCAGATATTTAATTTACTTTTGTCATACTTCAACGTAATTGAGCTAAATTTACATTTTAATTTTATAAGTTTATTTTAGAACAGTAGTTTCTAATAACTGCGACAACTTTCTTTAAAAGTTGTTTAACAAAAAACATACAACATGATGAACTCCATTATCATATATTGTAAATGTACATTAAACTCTTAACTCTACTATATATTATTATAAAGTACATTTATGTAACGCTTTACTTGTGATTTTGTAGTTTTTACTCCACAATATTTTTACATGATTTATTTTTATGATGATCTTTCGGTTACACATTGATTGATTGTTTTATAATTTGTGTTGAGTATTTATTTTCCCAATATTAAATTATAATAATTTTACATTTTCTATAGCACTTATTAAAATACTTTATAAAATACATGTGAATGAAACGGCACAGAACAAAACACAACAAAACTAAAATAATAAAACAAAACAACATCAGTTAAAGTTTAAATTATTTAAAAACAGGTAAAGTGCTGGCGGGTCTAATCTCCTCAGTCAAGGAAGGAAGAACAAGTTCTAAAACTTTATTTTTTCCATTTTATGCTAAATTCTGCTTTTCCTCCAGTGAATTTGGAAATATTATGCTTTTTTCTCGATTCCACTCACCTGACAATGCAGATACTGGTTTCATGTTCAGAATAAACGTTCACATGCAAAACAGATGATCTTCATTTATATTGATGAAACTAATAATATAACTCTGCAGTACTTTTAATACTTTCTAATTTCTGATACTTTAAGCACATTACATTGATAACTCCATACTTGATGTAATGAGGTATTCTACCCTGAGGTATTGCTAATGAGGTTATCTTGCCTCCACCACTGCAGTGCTTGGGTGTGTGTGTGTGTGTGTGTGTGTGTGTGTGTGTGTGTGTGTGTGATAGCTCTTGCAAAGTTAAAATTGTCAAACACTATAGCGAACACAATTACAGCCCTGAATGAAAGACAGACAGACAGCGGGAGAAGGGGGCTGGGTTTTTTTTGCTGAATGGAAAAACCGGAGGTCAGATAGAAAGCCCTCTCCTCTTTAAGTGTCATCTGGATTTGATTTCATAAATTCTACATATTTTACATGTACCGACCGCAGTTTTCACTAGCTCCTGAAAAACGAGGAGCTGTGGACAGAGCTGGACTGGACCGTCTTTAAACACACACACACACACACACACACACACAGCGAGGCTGGTGCAGGAACACGCCTGTGACCGAAACGCACAGCAACAACAAATAAATAAGCCCACCAAGCCAAATTATCCGTGACATTAATCAGAGATGTGAGGGGTTTTTACGCGGGGGAGGGAATGGAAGAGAAAGTGGCAGCGGAGAGCCACGGGTGTGAAAAGGGCCATTGAGTCTGGACCGGGGCGTCCCGCACCTGCGCCGTCTATTCACCCCACTGTTTACACACTGTCATCCACAATTAATACCTCCCGGGGACTGGGCGGCCTGCCCTCCACAGGGCCCCCGGGCCCATCCAGGGCCCTTATGGACGCCTAATTGAGCATACCGCTCCGCTGATTGAATTAACAGCTCTGTCTCCGGGACCTTTCCCCCCTTCCACCGAGGAGGGGGACTGCTCCACACCCGCATGAGACCCCTGTACCGTCCCACGGAAGACAGAGGAGCAGGGGGGGGGGGGGGGGGGGGGGGGGGGGGGGAGCGAAAGGGTCAGAAGGGCGGGGGGGGGGGGGAGTTGTTGAAACTGTCCAGAAAACGTTTCCCCTTTTCTGTTGGCTGGAGCTGTGACCGGGGGGCAACGAGAGGTCTCGGTCTTCACAGGCCCACGGAGCTCCAGCGGGGCAGCGCCGTGAGCGGCGCAGGGCGAGGAGAGAGGCTGGATTGTTGAGAACATACTGTACATGATATCGGCACGCAACACTGTACTTTTTGCTAAGTTTCTCACGATCCACATCCTTACAGTAGAATCGCAGTATCATCTTTCTCTCTGTTTCTCTGGGCAGATATTAAATGACAGAGGTGCAATTTCAAACGGAAATTACAACCAAAATGTTGTTCCCCGACATCTGGCAGTGGCAGAAAAGGAGTTCACATCTATATAGATTAAAGTATCCGTACCACACTTTAAACAAGTTCCTGCATTTGTAGTTATGTAAAGGTATGATATATTAATAAAAAACATAAAATGTGTTATAAGTTGCAAAAGTGAAGGTACTTATTTAAAAAATGATGTCTTCTGTGAGTGATATAGGTCCACGTCTTCATCCGTATACTTGAGGAGGAGGACAATCAGATCTGCCTCCTGAAGGGAAATGAAATGGGGGAGTTCATTCCAGCCGAGGCGGATGACTGACGGGGGTCATTCAGCCAAAAGTGCTGATTGTCTGAGTCGTCTGTGTAGAACTTGGCTCGTGACGGCACATAGATGCTCCCGGTGGCTCTGGTTCTGCCCCGACTCTGTTATTCTCACTACAGGATTCTTAATCAATCATTTCCTGCTGATAGTTCTTTCCCAGGGATCAGTTTGTCCTCGCAGGACAAGGTGAATACTGTCGAAGGATCTCTCTCCGTGCTGCAGGTGACTGGTTCAAGCCAGTTTTCCCATAAGATTTCATGACTGTGTTTTAACAACATGCACTATGCTAAAATATGCTTCTATACCTAGATTCCAAAATGGCAAACTACCAGTAGCCATTTCTGGATTTGTCAAAGAAACTGAAATGATAAAATAGTAAAAGCTAATGAGGAAGAATACAAGTGACAAGTTTCAGTGACACAATAACCAACAAAACTAAGCAAAATTCTATCTATCTATCTATCTATATTGACAAAAAGAACAGCAAAAAATTGATATTTCATCATCTCCACATATAAACACAAAGGAAACCATTTTTGTTGTTGTTTATTTACTCGTTAATTTAGTCGAATTTAATGATCAGTTGATCTGCTGTAATTGTACATGTCTATTTAGTGTATTTTAGAAAATGGTATTTTAGACGATGGAGATGTAAAAAATGTGCTCACACGTACTTTTGCATTAATCTCATTTTCATTGTTCCCGTCCGAATCCTCGGGCCTTGGCACCTGTAGGCTGGTTGTCAGTGTGAGAGCGGGGGGGGGGGGGGGGCGAGGGAATGCTCTGGGCCCTCACCACCAGCTGGGTGTTGCAGTGATCTCCATGACCGCACCAAGCGCCTCACCTCTCGATGAACCCCCCGGTCCGGCCCTGGTGCTGGGGAGCATGCCCCACCGAAAACAAAAACAAAAACACAGAAACTCTGTGGAGCATGAACCCTGCAGCCACCGCACCATGCCCCCTCCCCACCCCCCAGACCCCATGCCCCTGGTTAACAAGCCAGCCAGCACGTTCCCTGTTGTCACCCGTAACCCGCTGTCCTCCTGATACGGCTCACGGGCGGGGCCAATTAAATTCGCACTGTTCCCCACACCGGGTCGGGAGTTTAGTGGGTCACCATCGCTGCGACTTTCACCCAGAGTTATCTAATCCCGATTCGACCGCTCTGACTGGACGGAACCAGATAATGTGGCTTTCAACAAATACACTACGTTTATTCATGTGGTGGTGTGTGGATAGAGAAACGTCACAGAAATACACAACGGAGGAAACGTCCGTACTGTCATAACTTAATAACAGACCTGATGAAAATTATTCTAGCAATAGTTGTACTTTTACCCAAATACTAAATGCAATAGTAGCAGTGGTATGATGCTGGCATAATAGAAGCAGTATTAGTAGCAGCGGTGGTGCTAATAATAATAATAATAATAATAATAATAAGTGTATTTGTGTAGAGCTTTTCACAGACAAAAGTCACAAAGTGCTTCACATGGGCAACATGCAACAGAAAAAGTCATATACGATTTGAGGCCCCGTGAACCACGAAGCCCAACGTAATAAGAGTAAAACACATACACAACAGATACATAAAGTACAAACTAATAAATATTACATACCTGGTAAGGTCTGTCTCAACAGCAACGTCTTTAGCTCCCTTTTAAAAGAAGTCATTACTCAACTCAACTCGCTAATAGTTGCAGTAACACTAAAAAGACTTAAAAATACTAATAGTAATAGCAGTGGCTGGAGTAATATTTGTAATGTAATAAGTAAGTAACAAGTTTTAACAAGTAAACAATGCTTTTAAAGTTTAAATATACACTTTAAAAGGAAAATTTCTTACCAACTTAAAAAAGGAGATTAATTGGTAACACAAACAGATTAAGTTTTTGAAAATCAAAGTTTCCAATTGTATTAACTTATTAACTTTAAGTTGAAAAAATATTTTCATTTGTGTGTTAGCAAATGAGTCTTTTATTCTTATTCTATGTGTCCTGGGTTATTGCTTGTCTCTGTGTCAGAGGTTTAAACACCACTGATGACGTGCCTTTAAAAAATCAACCGTGGATCATTCAGCAGCCATGTGGTTACTGGTTACTGTCCATCAAACCAAATCTCCTGCACAGTTTTCAACTTAATACAAGGCTGTTTGATCAATAACTCCTTGTCTTTTCCCAATTTACTCCTCTTCAGAGTCCGTGAACTTTGCAACTCTGAAACTCTGGAATCTTGGATAACGTGTCAGACACCACGGAATGTTGAGTTCCAGAACAGGAATTAATCAATAGAAATAATAAATAATATGGTTATGAACTGATATATTCAGGGCATATACACTGAGGCTGGTGTATAAACAGATAGTGGATGACTAGGCTGTGTGTGTGTGTGTGTGTGTGTGTGTGTGCTCTGTCTTCAACGGCCTCTAGTTTCTGATTTGACAAAAAACAAACCTGTTGATGACGTTTGGCTGTATGTCATGAATCTGCGTTACTACGGCGCCCTCGCGTGGCCAGTTTGTGTATTACAGCGTGTTTGTGTGGCAGATGGCAGCTGTTCGACAATGTGACTCTTGATGGGCAGAGATTAAAAACAGCATTTCAGATGAACTGTATAGATGTATATACATCATTCAGATTGTTTTCTTGCATAAATAACAAATGATTGAATTATTATAAAGACTGAACAAAAACAAAAAAATCTATTTTAAGACAGTTTTATAGACGTTTGATCATCTGCGGTGGAAACAGGTCTGCAGCAGCAGCTCGCTCAGGCCCGACGCGTCCAGCACCGCCAGTCCGTTCTGTGTGTTTCCCTGCGTGCTGAGCAGCGTGTAGAGGACCGGACAGGAGGTCAACTGCAGCGTGCAGATTCTTTCTTCTTCTTTTCTTTTTTTTTACATTGTATTTATTTTTAGCGCGATCGCCTCGGGCGGGCGGAGCCAAGGAGGCTGCGATGGAGGGACGCTGCTGAGGAGCAGGTGGGCACCGCGGATGCTCTGCGGAGCGGCTAACAATAGGAAGCTTTGCAACCTCCACTGTTGGGATCGGATTTTGAATTTATTACTTTTGTATTTGAATCGAGGGAGGATTCAGATTTGATCCCCGCTGCGCCGACAGGCTGCGAGAGGCTCCGTCTGCGTCCTGTCGTGTCGCTGGAGGCTGCGGCGATGTGATGCTCCATCGCGGGGTCGACGGCCGAGGCCCCCTCTTCTCCCCTCTGTATTATTATGCAGGGAACAAGGCGGACTGGACGGATCACAGGGGAACAAAGCACCGGTCTAGAAGACGCCTCGCACACCGGCAGGTTAGTGCGTGCGTGCGGTGCGTGTTTTGTGCGGTGCGACACCCGCATGGAACGCAACGAAACCTCGGGATTCAAACAGCAGGAGGATAAATATTGTGTTTGTTAACACTCACAGCAAGGCAGCAGGCATGCTTTAAAGTGGATTTGATGAAATCTGAATAGACCAAGAGTCATTTTTTAATAATAGTGCATATTTATTATATACTTGCTGTTACACTGTAAAAAACAAAACAAAAAAAAACAACAAGTCAAGGCCTTGACTGTTTGTGGATCCATGATGTTATTGAGCAGAGCGTAATAGATCTGACCAGGGTTGGGTGTTTTTTAAAATCAGTATTAAATCTTATTCTAGCTTTTACTATGAGCTCGTGAATTATACATGTTGCGGGGCCTGGGGCGGGATTTGTAGGTTGATGGTGTGTGATGTGTGAGTGGAAGAAAAAAAATATTGCTATATGAGTTATCACATTCTCTCTCAGCCCAGTGACTCTGCCCCCCCCCCCCCCCGCCGAAAATAGATTCTCGCTATTAAAAGGGCCATGGCGTTTGTGTTTCGTGTCACTTCCCTGAAGCGGAAAAAATGTCTCATCTGGTGTAAAAAATCAGTGAGTGCGTGAATATGTGCTCATGCATGCATGCAGGCCCTGGAACTGCGTTGTGACCCTCCCCCCACAGACTGCATCTCTCTTAAGCTCTGGACTGAATGTTATAATCCTCTAATCAGAACCTCTTCCCACTATTTTATCCACTTCTCCGCATGTATCATACACCCACCCACCACTTCCCCTCTCCCCCCCCCATCTCCATTGTCACCCCCCTCTCTCTCTACCTGCAGTATTAGCCAACTATGGTCGACCCCTCGGAGGCTGAGGAGCAGAACAAGTGTAAAGGTCCACAGCTCGACACACCGGCTGTGGCCCCCGAACACCCTCGACTGCCAGAGGAAGCCGATGGCACCACGACAGAAGAGGACGGGGACGCCGGTTTTGAGACCCCGCCCACCGGCAGTTCTGAGCCCAGCCCCTGCCACGCTGCAACCCCGGCGGTGCCAGACGCCGCATCTCAGGCGGCGACGCCTGAACAACCTCAGACTCAGACGGATCCGTCGCCCAAGCTGCACCTGGACCTGTACAACTTTGACTCGCCGGCTGCAGAGGGCAGCCGCTATGTGCTGACGAGCCCGCGCTCTCTGGAGGCGTGTGCCCGATGTGGGGTCAAACCCGTGGAGCTGCTGCAACGCCCGCTCGCCGACTTCGCCCGGGAGGCCCCTGGACGCTCCATGCGAGTCGCTACGGGGTTGTTTGACGTCTACGAGAGGGACCGGCACGCCAAGCTGAGGCAGTGCAGGGAGGAGAGGGAGAGGATCGTCAGGGAGGAGAAGAGACGGCTTCTGCAGGCGACCGTCAACAGCAGTAGCAGCGCGTCTTCCTCCTCTGTGGACAAATCTTCTTCTGGCTCCACTCAGCCTCCCAAACCGGGGCCTCTGACCTCCAGCTCAGCCGTTGACGTTGGAGCATCCTCTCGAGCCACAGCACCAGGTCCAACCTCTAAAACGGGTACAGCTCTTTCATCTAAAGCCCCGGCCTCCGGCCTCAGCACCTCCCCTAGATCTGCCAAAGCAGGATCACCTCAGTCATCAAAAACGACACCATCTTCCAAGGGTTACCAGGGATCTGCAAAGATTCCTTTGTCCTCCTCTGCTGAACAAGTCAAAACCCCGCGGCCGCTCTCGTCTGGCCCCCCGCCGGTCGCCAGGAAGTCCCCCGCTGGAAAATCTTCAAACACTTTCCCCAGGTCAACACCAAAACCGCCTTCTTTCCCCAGAGCCAACTCCACATTAGCATCATCAGTGTCAAAGCCTGCGGGACAGAGCTCCGGGGCGCCCCCTAACGGTGTGACGGGGGGAGCGTTCTCTCAGCACAATGGACACCTTGGACCTCGGTCCAAGGTGAAAGTGAAGAGCCATTCACTGGAGTCCTTACAACGAAGGATGGATCCCGCCTGCTGTTCCACCTCCACCACCACCACCACTACATGCACCTCATCCGAGTCCGGCGCTTCCTCGTCGTACAGCTGGGAGGGTACACGAGACCACTGGGCTAAAGTGTCCAGCCCCCGAGCTCGCACCATGGCTACGTTCAACTCCCTGATGGGCCGCAGCCTCAGCCTCGGTGACCTGAGCCACTCTCTCCAGACGACGCAGAAGGTGGAGCGCATTGTGAAGGAGGTGAAGCGGCGAGGCCTGAAGGCCGTGTCCGAGCGCGACCGCAAGATTGCCGCCTTGATGCTCGCCAGGTACCAGGAGGAGGACATCATGAGTCAGACGCGCTACGTGGCTCATCTCCAGTGGGACAGCGAGCGCCGGATGGACGAGCTGCGGCGAGAGCAGGAGGACAAAGAGAAGCAGCGCGCCGTGCTCCAGTGCCAGCGCGTGTGGCAGACGCAAGTGTCGATACGCCAGCGACGACTGAGCCAGCAGGAACGGGAATCCTCAGCTGCCAAAATGCGACTGGCCGAGGAGAACGAGGAGCGGTGGAGGGAGCTCGCGGTGCAGCAGGAGCGCAGCCGGCTGCTGAGGATGCAGCAGGCGGCGCGAGAGGAGAAGCATAAGAAAGCGCTGCAGGAGCAGAACCTGAAGTCCCTGGAGGACGAGAGGGCGGCCATGCTGGAGCAGGAGAGGCTGCTGCTGAAAGAGAAGCTCACCATGGCTGAGCTGAAGAGGCAAGAGAAGGAGCACCAGGCCCAGGAGGAGAGACGGGGGCTGAACAAGGCGGAGAAGAGGCGCCACGCCGCCCTGATCCAGGAAATCGCTCGCAGGGAGCAGGAGGAGAGGGAGGAGGCCAGGAAGGCGGCGGACGAGAAGCTCAGTCGCTCCCTGGAGAATTACGAACAGATCGTCGAGCGTCGCGGGCAGGAGCTGAGGGAGAAGGCCAGGCGCGAGGAGAGGCAGATCCAGAAGGCCCGCCAGGCGGCGGAGAAGCGCGAGAAGCAGCAGCAGCAGCAGCTGGAGGCTCGCGCCAAGGAGGCGGAGAAGCGAGCCCAGCAGGCGGCCCTGGTGGCGGAGGAGAGGGCCAAGGAGAAGGCCCAGCGGGCCGTCCAGAGCCGGCAGGAGAAGGAGCGCCTCCAGAAGGTCAACAGGCAGCGCGTGGAGGAGGAGGAGAAGCAGCGGCGCCAGGAGCTGCTGCAGTCCATCGAGCGGAAGCTGGAGAAGAGCGAGCAGATCTTCCGAGAGAAGCGGGCGGTGCTGGAGAGCGCTCGCTCCGTGGCCCGCGCCTCGTTCCACGTGCGGGACAAAGTGCGGGAGGAGACCAACATGCGCACCTTCGACAAGATGGCCCTGGAAGCACAGCTGAACGCCAGCATGGACGAGAAGTAACCCCACAGCCTCGTTGTGAACCCTCCACCGGTCCGCTCATGTGCCGGGCTCTCGCCCTTCGTCACGGCCCCTCGTCACTCGACAGCTTTACCCCCTCCTCCCACACCCAGTGTCATCATTTTCCTTACATATCTTTTACCCATCGGCTGCTTTGATTACGTTTTTTAATCATTTTTATTCCATGGAAGCAAACCAAATCATTTGGTATCATGGGACGTAATGAGACTTCTTCCTGTATCTTCATCTGTTAAGTCCGTTAATTCACAGTAAAAGCCTGTGTGGGAATCCAATAGACTTCATATTAGATTAGACATCGAGTTCAGAGAGAGCCAGCGACCTGCCCCCCCCCCCCCCCCCGCCCCCACCACCACCGCTCTCTCTTTTCTCTTCGCCGTCTCCTTTGTCCATCTCGACTTTACGGAATGGAACGAATCATTGTTTACCGGGAAGCACAAACAACTCCATGACGACTGCAGAGGCTTTTAAGGGGGAGCGGCCCCCGTGAGGGAAAAGTGAAGCGGAAGAAGCAACCAAAGCCAAAAGAGGGCTCCTTTTGTAGAAACACAACATGAAGCCCCAGGCGAACCGCTGACCGGACGACCATGTGTGTTCACGAGGAGAGTGGCTTCCACAGCAGAGCCCCCCCCCCCCCCCCCCCCCCACCGCCTCTCCTCTTCATGTCACATCACAGTAAACAGTGAAGTGCTCTCTGAGAGACAGCCCGACTCTCGACTCTGCCGCAGTGGACGGTCAAGGTCGACAGGTACGAGTTCTTGTCGACTAACCCTTTACAAGTTACGCGATGCCCGTCTGTTTTGTTGTGCGCCGCTGCATTTCCAGCGCCTTCATCACATAAAAGAAGATACGCAACTACTCATGAGACAGGCTTTAAAGGCCTCTGGCTGCACTAATCCCACAATCTCTCAGATTGGGGGGGGGGGGGAGAAGAGGGTGATGCCCTCTGATGTAGCAGTTGCCATAGCGATAGAAATCGGGATAGAGCAGCAGGAGGTGAGTGACGGAGGTCAGAGGCTGCGTGGAGGGAGCTGGCTCTCTTCCCTAGACGAGAGGGGTTATTGAGAGAATGCCATCTTTTATTTATTTATTTATTTATTTATTTCTATGAAAGGCAGCCGTCCTTGAGCCTTTTTAGACATCCGTCATCATGTGACGGATACCTGCTAACCACTGGAATTAAAAGAATACGAATGATGAAATGCGACATTAGAGCAGCAGAGGACCGACAGGCTCTATGACAGACACTGGGCCACATCAGAGAATCAGGTGGAGGTGATGTCAGGTCGGAGGATGAGACGGCAGATTCCGCAGACGCTTATGATGCTGACTGAAAAGAGTAAATCGTACGTCTAGAAAAGGTGAAATTATAAGTATATTGATATGGCATTTCACCACCAAATTCTAATCAGTTCCTCTTTGAATCCATGTGAACATTTGTGTCAAACTTCAAGCGACTTTTTTTATGACTTTTTATAATATGACATTTTTATAACTTTTTATGACTTACTATGCTATTACGTTTTGATGCTTTAATACACTATGACATTTTATGGCTTTTCTGCCTTACTATATAATGTTTTTTAATGACTTTGCCTTACTAAACTGTGATATTTTTATGACTTGTCTTGCTTTACAATTAAATTTATCTACTACATACTTTATGACTATGTTTTTAAGACATTTTATGCCTTACTGTACAGTGAATATTTTAATGACTTAAACATTTATGACTTTTGATGCCTTAACAACGTTAAGTTTAGTGTTTTCTTTAAAGAATAATAAATGCTGATACATAATGTATGACACCATATGTACATTTTACAGTTTTATCTTAATTTCTTATACTCAATGTTTATCTCAAAACACATGGAAAACCCTTTCACATCAACTTTGTACAAATGGCATTAACGAACAACTTCTTTGTTGTTTGACAATCAATTTATAACGTAATAATCCTGCAGTATTCAGTATATATTAAATATATCACTATTAGGTGCTTTTAAACCACCTGTACATGCGGAATAGTGAGGTCAGAATAAAGTGTTACACATTTTACTGGTGTATGTGACGGAAACCAACCAACCTCTGAATTCTTTCCCGTTCTGTGCTGCAGGTCCGGGTGATGAATGGGAGCTGGTGATGTAACCCACAATCCTCTCTTCTTCCCACACTGAGCTTTGAAAGTGTGAAACAAACGAGTCTCTCTCTCTCTCTCTCTCCTCCGACGGATCCGCTTCAGAGCTTTAGTTCTCACCTTCAACTCGTCACTGTGCCATTTATTGTGCTGCTAACGGTGGGAACAGAGAACGTTAAGCCACAAATGAACCGACGGGCCTTTTACCTGCATAAATGAAAAGACATTGACAAGGTTCAAACACAGCTTTATTAGCATCCAGGCATGTCGCTCACTCCTCCATATGTTCCGTCTTACTCTCACCGTGACACGTTGGGCTCCTGTTTCATCTCTGGCGTCAAAAAGTTACTTAACATTTTGTACATTATCATCATTTTGCGAGTTGCTTGGTCAATAACAGATTTCCTTTTTTTGCCAGACGTAGCTAATAATGAAACGTCATGTTCGATTGTCGACCACGACTGAGATCATTGTTGTCATGAAAGAAAAGAAAACAATCTGTGCAAACCCCCCCCCCCCCCCCCCCCAAAAAAAACAAAAAAACAGAAAAATAAAATCAATTTTTCAAGATGGATTTGCGTCGTCCTCACTATCTGCTACGCACAGAACATGGTGGAAACACTAGGAAGTCAAGGTGCAAGGCTACAGACACACTGCTGACTGACGCACTGTATGGTCTAACTCTATAATATCATTATGTAGTATTATTACACTATGGCGTCTCATCAGGTGAGTTCCAAAAATGTTCTGAGGTGGAAGAGGTGCTCGTATTGTTTGCCGGGTTTTTATTTACGCGTCGGGTTGTAAGGTTGTAACATTTTCCTCTTGGAGCTACACAAGACAAGACACTTATCATATTATATTTTAGTCCAATGGTTCCAAACCAAGTGGTCCAAGAAGAAAAGGTGCAAATTTAATCTTTTCTTTCTTCCTTCATCTTTATCTAGACACAACAACGGACCCCGTTGGTCACCCGGGAGGAGAAGGTCTGGAACCACTTATTTAATCTTTAAAGCCCCAGTGTGTAATTTTTATAATTTACTATATTTAACTCATTTAAAGTTGATGACTAAATATTGGTTCTTTGTTGCAGGTGATTATAAATATATGAACACAGTTATGGACAATATATTCAATTTCAAAGTTGCCAAAGTTCTTCTAAATATTGCACACTGTAGATTCAAGAGGCGTATTTTATAAACTTCTATGTTCTTGGCCTGAAAAATAAGTAAGTAGCCCCAAATTACACGATACAAATATACTTTAGTTTCTTCCCACAGCTGCAAATGTTCAAGGTGATATTCAATGACTCAGTCGTTTGATAAGGACACTACTGTTGTACTATCTCTGGCTAAATCAAGTCTGAGTTTACGAAATTAATTACAATTAATTATGAAACCTTCAAACAGTTCCACTGAGTAAAGAACCACGGGAACAAGGAAAAATGGTATGTTTTGTTTTGGTATTTGAACTTTGGATGAGGATGAGGGGGAAGACTTTCCTTTAAAGTGTTTTGTTGTCAGACTCCTGACAACTTAAAGAGAGAAATATTGAGATGATGAAAGAATAGAGATTCTATTTGTTAATTGTTTCATGACAGCTGCATTCTAAAGCTGACATGAACCAAACTGTGACGAAGCAACGCAAGAGATTTCATTTTCTTGAGCAGTTTGAATTTTAAAAACCCGGACGACCGTTTCCTTGTGCCCGGATGTTCCTCATCTTTAAGGTTCTTCAGATGCAATGGAACCAAACCTCGGGGCCATAAGGGGAATTGGAGTGTCTGTGGTTCTATCCAGGGGACGGGCGTCTTTACATACTGAATGTTAGTTTCATGAGGAGTTTAGTGTGTGTTCAACTTCCTTGTCATTGAGCTCAGTAGGAGTTGTTATAACCTGAGGCTCCATCAGAGCGATCGCTGCGTGCGTCTCCGTCTACTAATACTTTGAAGGTGGGTTTGGGATCAGGATCTCTACGTCACAGACGCTCGGGGGGGCCTCGTCTCCTCTGTTGCCTCGCTCTCCTCTCCTCCCCTCAGTCCCCCGTTTTGTTGGAGGCGTCCTTGCGAGCGATGATCTGGTACACGCTCCGTCTGAAGCTGCTGTCGGAGGTCAGCCGCCGGGCCGTCTCCCTCAGGTCCTCCATGCTGCCGCCGTCGGCGTTCGCCACGGCGAAGGACTTTGAGTGTTTCACTGCGGAGAGACGGTGAAACTGACGACTCTTACGGAATGATAAAGGAATGAATGAGTTTAGTGTGATGTTGTATCCACTGTTAGGCTCCTTGGTAAACAGCAATTTTGTCAACCAATTCATCTTTTTGTCATTTACTGAGCAAAAATACCAAACGTGTCCCAGTTCTCTCATATGTGACAATTTGTGCCTTTTGGCTTTTTCTTTATCTCCTTATATCTTGAATATCTTTATGGCTTTTGAACTGTTGTCTGGATAAAATAGGTAACTTGAAGATATTTTTCACTTTTTTCTAACATTTCACAAAGTACTGATTTATTAATCGTAAAGATAATCACAATTTGCAGGCCTATATATTAATAATAAACTCTCTCTAAAGCTGCTGTCAGACACACAGTGAAGTCCAGAAATGTCCCTGAGCTTATCCAGAGCGGCTGTATGTGAGAAAGCAGATGTTTGCAGATGTGGCTCGGGACATTTTTCCAAAACTTTTTTCCATCCGGACCGAATTTTCTGGACATTTTCTGGAGGTTATGAAAACAGTTTTAGTTTCAGGAGCAGAAAGTTTTAGTTTCAGGAGCAGAACAAACAGACTCGTACTAAGACTGATGCACCTGAGTATAAATCCTAATTTACATAATATTTCTAACAATAATAATCTAAACATTGAGCAGTGCGTTGGAAAACAGCACAAACGTTTTCAAAGTAAGCGTTCTTTCTGAGCGGAGTGTTTTACTGTCGATCTTGGGGACAGGTGGATGAAGTGTGCGACGTTCAGACTTACGCCAGTGGCGTCTGGACGCCGTCCTCTGGACGCGGCAGCTCTTGATTCTGCGAGCCGCCGCTTTGTGGAGATACACGGCGTTCTTCATTATCGCCGGGAGCTTCGCCTCGATCTCGGCTGCGCAGATACACTCCTCGAAGAACCCTGGACACACACACACACACACACAGACACACACACACACACACACAGACACACACACACACACACACACACACACACACACACACACACACAGACACACACAGACACGCGCACACACACAGACACACACACACACACACAGACACGCGCACACACACAGACACACACACACACACACACGTCAGAGACACATACTCAAACACACACACACACACACACACACGTCAGAGACACACACACAGACACACACACACACACACACACACACGTCAGAGACACATACTCAGCCATATTTTTTCACCACGGGTGTTTGTTGCCTTTTGACTGAAGATATTTTTACACGTCACAAGGAAAAACAGACACATGTCAAGTGTGGTATGATATAAAAATGAACATGTAATACACGATCTTTCCAGATGGAGGCAGTCCCACAAGAGTAAAGTCTCACACATCAGATCAGATTAAAAACCACAGACGTGTAAGAATAACATGCAAATGAAAACAGGGGATGATAATAATAGAAAATGATCTGAATTGGATCAGTGGGTATTTCACTCACTCCTCAGCTGGGTCACGTCCCCCTTCATCTTCTCGTCTCTCTCTTTGGTCCGCTCCAGTGAGTCCAGGCCTTTCTCCAGGTCCTGCAGCGCCTCCTCCGCCTGCTTCAGCCTCTTCTCCAGCTCCACCCGAGACTCGATCTCCGCCTGACACACACCGGAAGAAACACGCGAGGCTTGAATACAGATGTAGACAAGTTAAAGGTGTGTGATTCCTCTGGAGCTCAAGGGGAACATTAGGTGACTGGATGAGGAGGAGGAGGAGGATGTGATGCTAAACCACAAACCGGATCTCTTTCTTTCTATCGGATGAGTCCGTTTGATAAATAATATTCAACTGGATTCAAAACAAAGAGCATCTGCTCTCATAGTCTAACTGGAGACACAGATCTTGTGCTCATGTGGAGGTTTTTATGAACCTGAGGAGAAACTGAAACGGCTCAGGATACTTGAATCAGACGACATAGTTGTGGACCAAAAGGTTGAAAGCAATGGAGGTCTCCTATGTCGACCTGTAGATGTTCATGCTCTGAAACAAACTTAACAGAAAATGTCAAATTTACAGTTCAAAATATGGAAACATGGAAAGTATTTTTCCCCCCTCTGTCCCTTGTAGGAAGTAGAATTGGACTGTTCACTATCTCTTAAATCCAGGCTACAGACCTGACAGCCATCAGCCACAAGGAATATTATGATTGTGCTTATTATTTACCTTATTAATTACCTGCCTTGTCTATATGTCACCGCAAAAGGACATTTTGAACTATTTAATTTTGTTGTTTTTTTCCTGACACTGTTGTTAAAAGGTTATCGTTATTGGCCCTTGCATTTTTCTGTAGTGATGCACGCGTATGATCGAAGACGAAAACGTACATGGCAAAAGCGATATTTCGCGTGAGTCGCGTGCGTCTGCGTCACCTTGAGCTCGGCCTCGGTCTGCTGCTTGTCCACCGTGAGCTGAGTGAGCGACTGCTGCAGCGTCCGGGACTGAGACGAGTAGAACTCCCTCTCCTGCTGCAGATCCTTCGCCCGCTGCTCGTTCTCCCTGAGCCTGAGCGACAGAAGAGAAACCCTGAACGCAATCCACCACCGAGGACCAACAGAGCGTTTTGTGATTCTGATACGCAGAGAACATCGTGAATATTTCAACTCCTTTGGTCTATTTTAAATGCTTTTTTAAAAAACACACAAGATTCCAAATGTGCCGGTTTGATGTAAAGTAAGCTCACACCTGCGATGTGGTTCCAAACATTCGTTTTAAACAAGATTCAAACTCTGTTGATGAGATGCTTCCCGTCAGCGGACAACAGGGAGGAGACATTCGGCTGCGAGCCGTATATATCTGTCTCTGATCGCAGCAGGACATTAGTGCTGCGCGGTCAATAGCAGCCGCCCGCGATGGGCTGGTTGTTGGGGGATCAATACACATTTCCACCATCAGTCACGTCCTCCGGTTCCATTAACTTAATTTTGCAGGTTCCGCTGCAAACAACCAGAGTGTCCGAGCCTGTGGACGCCGACACACAGCCACTGGTCTAAGAGTTTCCCCCCTCATGTGAGCCTGGATCACAATTTGACACCGTGAACATTGAAACTTTTAGAGACACTCCAGGGGTCTCGAGGACACTTCTGTCTCTACATCGATGACGCCTATGAAGTGATGCGAGGAACACAAAAAGAAAAGGGAACCGAGCCGAACCCACTTGTCGTCCGCCTGCTCCTTCTCCTTCAGCAGGATCTTCATTTGGTCCTCGATGTGTCGCAGGTCCTTCAGCAGATCCCCGTCTCCGAGCTCCTCCTCCTCCTCCTCCTCCTCAGGCGTCCTGCAGGCGGACTCCTTCACCTTCGCCTCCTCGTCTTCTTCCTCCTCCTCTTCCTCCTCCTCTGCCTCCTTCTCCTCCTGCTCCTTCGCCCCCAGCAGCTCAAGTGTTCGCTGCTTCTCCTGCGACAGTTCCTGAAAGAACAAGACAAGAGGCTCAGGTCATTCCACTGAATAATGTCTACGATGATTTAGTCTCTCTCTTCAATCGGGGAGTGCAGAATATTACATGTATAATTGACACTATTATCTCATGTTTAATTAATGACATTAACAGGAAGTTGAGCTAAGTCAAGGTTCAGTTAAGTGCTCTGGTAAAAGCTAGAATGTAAGTGAAGCTTGAGTTGAATTTTAAGTGTTATGAATTTTTCATTAGAGTTTTTATCTTGTTACAAATGTAACTCTTTATTTACAAAAGTTTGTTTCCATAAATTTTTTCACATCTTTTTCTGATGAGACACTTCACCTAAAATCCAACTTGGTCAACATGTGAGATATTTAATGATGATTTAGGATTAACTGTACATTGTAGCTACTATATTATAAGATAATTCATTCCATTTGAAAAACCAAAATGTCATAACCAAAGACAAAAAAGTTTTTACTTAACAAGAAGTAAACATCAGAGGAGAATTAGGGCAAGTGGAGAAAAAAAAGTACTTGGTTAAATAAACGTACTGACTTTCTTGTCAAGAGTTTAATAACTCAACTCTGCTCTCATGTCTGTCTGTTAAATGTGATAAATATCAGTATATGGATTTGAAACAGGAGGAAACAGCCTGGACTCTGAACTCTGAAGCTCATTAATTAACATTTTACATCTCGTTTGTTTCATCTGCACAAATAAAAAACTATGTGTTACACCAAAGATGAATTGTTCCTGTGGCAAGAAAGAAAAAAGTTATTATTATTCCATTAATTCTTGATTTTAGTTTTTTTTCCCATCCGGCTGTAATACAATCCCAGGATTCATTATTATCATTAGAACGATAACTGGAATATGGACTTCACTGGTTTGTTACATAACTTGAGACATCAGCAGCTGTAACATCGCATGATCTGAATCGAGTCATTTCCAACTCATCGCTTGATCGATATTGTCGCAACTTTTATTTGACCTCAGAATGTGTTCATTTTTTTCCTCCTCGTACCTCGATGGATTTCTGCAGCATCACCGTCAAACTGCTCAGTTCTTCTTTCTCGCTCTCGACACCTTTCAGCGACTGAGTTGTGCCGTCCAGGTCTCTGCCGTCAACACACGCAACAGAGGACAGATCTCAGACACTGTGACCGCCACCGCGACAGTGAGGAAGGTGAACGGACACGAGTCGAGTTCTCACAGTTTAATTTGTTCCTGCTCCGCCTTCAGCTCCAGCACCACCTCCTCGAACTTCATCTTCTCCTCCTCCAGGACCTGGTTCAGACGCTCCAGCTCCTGCACACACAACAGTTTACAGTCATATCAATAATATCGTTATATTCTTTGTCTCTCTAATGTCTTTATTTATTCAGCACTTTTATATTTGAATAGCTCTTGTCAAAACAAAGTTACAAGGAGTTTCAAGGTGTAAGAAAACATAAAAATAACAAAAGCCTATAAAAAAAATAGTATAATAATAATGATAAAAACTAGAATGAGGTAATATCAGGACCATCATGTGGTGCGACAAAAGTATGTTTGACAGAAGATTACTCTGCAACAATTTTGATAAGCGGTTGAGTGAAATTTAAATTTCACATAGTTTTTCTAACATTCATGAGAATTTGAATGATTTAATTTTCACTTAAACATAAAAGTTCTAATCTGTTTGTTCAAAGCCAAGCTGTGATGACACCAGAGGAGTAAACAAGCCTCACTTCTCTCTGAGCCCTCTGATGACTCAGCTCCTCCGTCTCCTCCATCAGTTTATCTGGAGGAAGAAGTAACAGTAACAACAACAACAACAACAACAACAACAACAACAACACCAACGTATCACATCACCAGCTTCGCCTCGTTAAACCTTCAGAAACAAAGAGCTCATCGGTCCAGGCCGACGTCCTCCACGTTTACCCAGATACTCCTGCTTCTCCTTGGCCAGCTGCAGCCCCTGAGCCTCCAGACTCTCGATCATGGCCTCGCCCAGCTGGGAGTTCTTCCAAGTGCTGTCGGTGGAACACAGCGAGTTGTTTAACGAAGCGATTAGAGAAAATGAAACTCGTTAAAATATCTGTAGCTGCATCTTAGGAAGGGAGAGGGTGGGATTCAGGACGCTGTTGAAATGTTGTTGTTGTTGTTGTTGTTGTTGTTGTGGTGACTCTTACAGTATCCATTCTGTCCTACATCACACAGTATGTTGAGCTTCAGCTGCCACATTCAAATTCTAAATTGCCCACTCACACTTTCCCCGACTCCTGGAGCATCTCGATCCAGTGGAGCTGCTCGTCCTCGGACTCGGCGGCCAGGACCACGGTGCCCTGGGGGGGGGGGGGGGGGGGGGGGGGGGGGGGTAAATGAGGCTGCTTATTGCCCTCGTGAAAATACAATTTACAATTTACATTTCAGCTGGGCTCTACGGGACCGTCGCCTCTGAGCTGCCAATGGTTTTGGGTTGATGACCTGTTGCCTGCGACTTTATTTACACGGCCGTCTTAAAAAAAACTCACTTGAAACTGTACATCTGTAAATACTTGAAACATCTGTAATTCTGATAAAGGACGAATGAGGGCACATGTTATTACAGTGAAGTCTTCCAGGTTGACCACGACGGCGAACGGCATCCCCATGTCTTCGTTGGCCGACACCACACATCCTCCCAGAGGGATGACTCCCTGAGACGGAAACACATCACATCATGACTTCAGCACCTCTCCAGATCTTCACTTTCGCCACGGGTCCGCGAGAGAGGGACGCAGGCGCTCACCTTGGGGTGGATGTTGAAGTACCGGTTGCTCTCAAAGTTCCTCTTCTCGCTCTCCGCATAGTAGAGCAGGAAGCTGTCTTTGATGATGAAGAACCTTCGTACCGGGGAAGACAGATAAAGCGGCGAGTGAGGAACCCACGTCTGCTCTGGTGTTCCCAGTACAAATCTAAATCAGCACGTACCACTTGCGTGATCACTCCTCTGGGCGGTGAGTGACACCAAGGTCCACCTTTAACATATGAACATTCCTGCTCGACAACACAACGAGGCCTGCTGCGGGTTTCATCCGATTTAAAAGAAATGAATTACCGTTAACGTACAGTTTTCTTTCTGTTATTGCCCTTGGAGAAGCGTTAACTGGTTTCAAGTCCTGTTGTGGTGTTGAGGGGTTGAGTCCATCGACTGACTCGACTGCTGCAGGCGTGTTTTGTGCTTCACATGTTGCGTCACTGTGGTTTTCACAGGCCGGCCTGTGTCCGATGAGTTAACGTGCGACTCTGGCGGAGTGCACCTTTTTAATCTGCGGCGACATTTGGACTGAAGTCATTTAAAATCATTCTGTCACATTTGGTTGGATTAAAAAAAAAAAAAAACGTCTGGGTTTTTTGGTTTTTTTTAAGCTGTTGAAAGAACAAAAAGCACAAACGCACTGAGTCTCTGGTTTGGCACCGAAAAAAGCACATTTTTAAAATTCTTTTTGACCTTCGATATATACGCAAAAGGGAAAGGTCAAAGGACAAATAGACATGTGCTGCTAAAACGGCCTCTCTGGATCCTCTGTGTATATTGTTGTTTAAACTCTTATGTAAAACTAAGAGCATTATCATGACATAAGGTTCCAATCCAGGCCTTTTACCGTCCAAACACACACTGTTGTGACGATGACAGTGACACGGCGTCTGTGGATCAGTATCTCCTGTGGTTACATAAAGAGATCTCCTGACACACCACACGCCAACGGTCGGCTTTTTAAATCCTACATGTCCGTTTCAGGAGGGAAAGATGTTAATAATTCAGCATCAAGAAAAACATCCAGCCAAGTCGGGAAAGATTCCTCAGTTGATCAGCCAGGAAGTAACCCGGGACCTTTTCTTTTGAGGAAAATCAATAGAGACATTTTCAACTGTGGCTGTAAAGCAAATTAAATTGCTTTTGCTCTCGGAAACAGTGGAAATAATGATTCTCTGCGTCTGTTTTCTCAATGAAAGTTCAATTTAATTCATCTTAACTCCTTTTAAATATATATCAGAGAAGTGAATGACTCTTTGGTTCAGTCTTTGACACTTGTTGGGGAAAAATCGGAAACATTTGCTAGGAATATTTAACGTTTTGTTGCTTGAAAATTCAAAACTTCAAGATGAAACAAAATTTGCTCTAAACGCAGTCCAGCCACAATCTTTTGAAAAGCTTTGACAAACCACACTGAGGCAGATTTCAACCCCCCACCAACAGACAAGACCTCGTGGAGCTCTTTGTGGAGTTATAAGATTTTAAAAAGAAGAGGTAAACAGCCCGGCCTCACCTGCGGGACCACTTGGCCGACGGCCGTCCGAAGGGCCTCTTCCACAGCACGCCGTGCAGCTGCACTTTGGTGCTGATGTCCAACGCCTCGCTGTCCGACTGCTCCATGGACGACCCGGGCGAGAACAGAGAGTTTCTGGACGAAGACGAGAACATCCCCTCGCTGGCCTCTCGTCCCCGGTACGTGATGCGCGCACACAAAGATATATCAATAGAAAAATAAACCACAACAGTCAGTCAATAACAGGGAGCCCAGTGACACCCGATAACACACAGACAGACAGGGAGAGAGAGAAGTGCATGAGTAGCTGCAGGGACCGCTTCGATACAAAGCAGGAAAAGTATAGCAAAGAAATCCCGATAACTCAGCGGGGTGGAATGACGCGGCTGCCAATACGCTCGTCAGCTGGAGGCAGACTGACTGCAGCGGAGGAGAGGAAGTCAGGGATGATGGAGAGAAAGGGGGAGGGAGGGGAGCTTTATGACTGAGTTGCTAAATCTGAACCCAGTCGATACATTCCAGCCAGTATAAGCTGTTATTCAGATTACTGTATAGTCCCAGAAAAGCAGCGGTCTCCAGCTCTTGGCAGTGATGAACTCTCTGGTCCGTCCATCCATCCGTCCGTCCGTCCGTCAGCAGTGAATCAGGAGAACATCTGCGGCAGAGCGCGGCTCTCTAGCAAAGAGGATGGAGAGTCAGGGCAGTTAACGACGTGAAGCTTTAGCATGGTTGAGTACCCGATTAATTCACAGAACATGTGTCAGACGGGATGTACACCAGATTATAAAGATATTAACAGCTCAACCTCAGCGGAGAAGTGCAGGCGAATGAAGACTTTTTCTTTTTTTTTTTCCAGTTTGCATCAATTTAAATTCATAAAAGCCTCTGAAATATTTTTTTTTTTGACATTTAATCAAAGAATAAAGTTACATCATTTGTTGAATATATGACCCGACCAAAAAATCTGATACTAACCTTGACGAGTACAATACAAACCTCCATGAAGTGCACTTCTACCTGTCAATTTAAAAAATATATACTGCCGCATTTTTCACCAGTTTAAAAAAAAAAAGCTTTAATTTAGTCCTGGTCATAAAACACATTGCTTTACAACTTTTCACAATCAGAAAATAAGGCAAGACTCATTCTGGAATGGCAAAAAAAAAGATACAAAATAAAATAAAGACTTCTCTAATAACCCAACTGACACTGATCCAAATATTAACCTGATCCGCAAAACTCTACGGAAAACGTCCCCGACACGTGACGTCACCTCCTCCTGTTTGTAAGAAAAGATCCTGTTAAAACTTCACCTGCAGATACTGTACAGCTTCTGAAGAACATTTTCATATTTATATAGTTACATACAGGAATCATGTTTTAAAAAAAAAAAACAACCCCACCAGATTAAACAATATGAACATTAAACAAACCCCCGACACTGTCCGGTGAAAACATCGACTACTATTGTTATTTAGTAAGTTTATGAATTTATAATTTAAAATGCAAGTTTCACTGCAGTTCACGCCAGGACCCTGTGACATCATTGGTGGGTGTGGCTTCAGGTTCAACTGAACTCTGGTTAATGCACTTTGATCGATTACTTACCAAACTATATTTTACTTCACATTATTTATCAACTTATATGACCGTCCCTTCAGCTTCTTTCCCAGAGGAAGTCATGCGGTCGACTCATGTGAACTTTAATTATTATTAGTGTTTTTTGTTGTTGCTCTTCTCCGAGGTTTCATGATGTTGGACGTTTGTTTATTTCACCGGCAAGTTAGATCTGATCCCGCTGCCCCGATACCTCAAACATTTGAATATTAAAACTTTTTGTAAACAAGGACTTTTTTTTCTTTTAACTTAAACTTTGGTTGCAGGGGCTTAAAAAGGCATATTTCAAAATAAATGCCGTTTGGTTCATCATTCCCAATAACACACAAGAGCACAGAAAGTTGATCAGCAACAATATTTCTAATTGATCGTTTAAATAATTTTTCAAAGAACAATTTTTTTTAGTTTTTTTAAAGGGTGCAGCTTCCGAACATTGAGGATTTTCTGGTTGTTTGACTTTCTAACCATATCAACTGCATTATATATTTGCGGTTTTACATAAGGGGAAACATCAGCAGGGCGTCAGATGAAATTGCACAGATGCCAACCTGCCCGTAAAGAAACACAGTGGGGCCTTTTTTTTCTCTTCCCCTTTGTATTTCATATACAGCGTCGCATTTAAAAAAATAATAAAAATAAACCAAGTCATGCAGCTGCTGGTCTGCATGCGAGCCGCCACTCTCTCTCTCTCGCTCCCAGAGGAGGCGAAAAAACCATCGCGGCGAGTGTTTCCTCTCGTCGTAGAAGGAGCTGGAATCATTTGACGAGTTGAGTAAAAGTGTTGATTTTATACATAAATCAGAGACAGTCTGTAGCCTCGTGTGTCTGCGCTGCAAAGTCCACCTCTGTCCAAATAGAAAAGATTCAAATAAGAAAAGAAACAAGAGTAATCAGGTCCATCTCACACGAGGGATCATGATTGCGGCAGGAGGAAGTTGCTCTGCACAACGACATGAGCGACACACGCTGACGGAGGAGGGAGCCGCCCGCTCGCGTGATGACGCATCGACCGGTCTTCAACGCTTCGAGACGGGGATGTCGAGGGCGAGGCTGCGTTCAAGCGCGTCTTATCAGCCGGATCTTTGAAGATGAAGGCAAAAACCTCTGCACCCATTTCAGACTCAGCTGCAACCCTGACAACAATTATTGCTCAGGTATGATTAATTTTGAGGCGCAAACTAAAAGATGTTGTGGTCCATATGTCCTCCGGAGCCGATGGTCCCCACACGAGTTCACCCGGGTAACGACCTCGATTATGAATCATTCGTTCGTTCATTAAGACAATTCTATACAGATATTTTTTTTCCTGCCAATTTACTCTGCGGGGGGTGAAACAGAAGAAAAATGTAACACATCCAGAAGCTAATCAGGTCAAATGAAAGTGATACTCGAGATTCATCTAAACCTGTTGATTTATAGAAAACACATACAATCATTATCCGCCATGACTCAGCTTCCCATCAGGGCCAAGAAACAGCTTTTACAAACTGTAACGTCCTTCACAGCGCCGCGTCATCGGGGGGGCGGGGGGTCTATTCCAAACT
Source organism: Scophthalmus maximus (assembly GCF_022379125.1). Taxonomy (NCBI): domain Eukaryota; kingdom Metazoa; phylum Chordata; class Actinopteri; order Pleuronectiformes; family Scophthalmidae; genus Scophthalmus; species Scophthalmus maximus. The sequence continues at coordinate 3,904,177 of NC_061529.1, forward strand.
CGCTAATATGGCACTTGAAAAATCGGTTCAAATGGTCGGAGCTGTACATTTATACATATATTTTAAAAAAGAAAAGAAAAGTTTGCTTTCTCGACATCACAAGCGTCTAAATCTCACTGTGCAACAAGCCGCCGCGCAAAATGTCACAGTGTTGAAATCAGGGTTGGAAAAGGAAAAGCACGAGAACGCAACGCCGACAGACTCCTCAGTGACCGAAACAAACCGGCCCGGTAAAACCGCTCGGAAAAAAAGGGACCGACAGAGCTCGTGGCGTAAAATGGACACTTACAGTTGCCGTGCCATGATCGTCGGCGTCGGGAGAAAACAACATTGTTGTGAGCCGTAAGTTTTCATTGCAACAATTCATCATTCATTCAGTTTTTTCAGTCTTAAGACACTCCCCACGAAACGTGTGCTGGTCCGGTCCACGAGCAAAAAAAGACATTTTAAATCCACAACGTTTGAAGTCTCCGTGTCATCGGCTTCTCTCCCCCCTTGTACAAACGTCCCGTATCCGACCCGAGCCCAGCCGGGGGACGGGGTTCTAATGGTGGTGGCCGACGGACAGCACCAGAGGAATGAGGCAGCCCAGCACCAGAGCGCACACCTCCACTTTGCTCAGTCCCTTGCCGCCGTTCCCTCCCACGGGCGGAGCGTGGCTGTGGCCGCCGCCGCCCCCCACCTCGGGCAGGACGTGGACGGTGGCCACGTACAGGAAGGTGCCGGCGGAGAAGAGCATGGCGACGCCGGTGGCGTTGATGTTCGACAGGGCCTCTTTGCTGCTCTGAGGGTTGAAAGAGAAGCAAAAACGATGTGAGGTTAAAAAAGAGAAACATTCAAATTTGTTGAACCATGTTGTTGTATGTAATCTTATCTGAAGCTGGAGAACTACACAAAGTAAACTTTCATTACAGTGACAGACAAGAAAAACTCGTCAAGTTGCATTTGGTGGCTCTGAAGAAATGGATTGAATAGAAATATATTTATATAAAGTCACAACTGATATTTTTTTATCGCGAAATACAAAGAGACATATTTTATATTTATGATGGTATTTACCTGACTGAGGCCTAAAAAGGTGAGCATGGCGAGGACAGGCGCGGCCAGGGCGAAGACCAGCAGATGCTTGCGGATGCGGTTCCTCTCAAGACCGGCGTGCATCAGGAAAGACACCAGGCCGAACGCCGCCGGGGCCTGAAGACGACAAGATCAGCAGAGGGTGGAACAGTTAGCTGAGGGGGAAGTCGCGCTGAACAACCGGTAAAAAACAGCAGCTTCTCTACCGACACATTGAAACAGAGCAGCTGTATGTTAAAGATAAGACTATTATAAATGTTATCAGCTGCATCAGGTCCATTCTTCATACCGGCTCCTCCAGGTTTTGTTTTTATTGAGAGACGTGCATCAATTTCGTCCAGCACATCCAGCTAAGCAACATTCAATATTTATAATATACTTTACTTATCCTACATCTCACTGTTTCACACGCACGCCCCTTTGTTTTGTTTTTATTTCCCTTCGGATCGATGAATCTGATTCCTTTCTGGAATCAGATTGACGGAAATGTGCCGAGCAGCAGAGAAATTTAATTCCTGCAAATTATCTATTTTCAATATATTTGTCAGGCAGTCTGTTTTAACGCAATAATGTTTGTAGATTGCTAATGCTCAAAAATTTGATGCATGAACAGATGAGTATTATCTATTTTCGATAGAAAATACTGGTCCTACAAAAGCTGAAATTCGCAGTTGGCAGTCCCATAAATCTAAACTAGAAAAAAGCAATGATTCAATGTCCTTGATATGAACCATTATTACCTTATGCAGCATGATGGCCACGAAAACAATGAGCTGAACGCTGGTCTGAGACGTGGAGGCAGCAGCTCCGAGTGCGACTCCGTCCGCTGCAGACAAAAGAAAACATCCAACATTACGTCCTGATGATGATGATGATGATGTTGCTTATTGTTAATTAGCTCTTCCTGCTTAAACACACACTCAATAATCACAATAGACGATTTAATATAATCTAAATTACAGCTACTCTCCAGCCCAGTTCCAAATGAGATTCACTGAACAATCATCAACTTTAGGTGTGTGGCAGGGAATTAACAAACAATAACTTTTAACAAGAAATAGAAAGTCTGAGTGAATTATGTCAAACATTTGTCTCATCATATCTACAGTAAATTGTCCATTTTGTTTGGATCTAACCATCATGAAACGGTGAATGAAGCCCGACGTACCTGCAGCGTGGACCACAAGACCCAGTGTGGTGGTGATCTTTGAGTTGACTCTTGCCGACTCTGGATCTAAACCAGGCAACCAAAAAACTGTCTTTTAAAAATGTCTAACAAATATAGTGGTAGAAGAAAGCATTTTATTACAGATCAACATCTCCAGAACTGAGTAATAAATCTGCTGTGTCACATGTTGGCAGACAAACTGTTTGCATTGCATTTGCTGCTTGATTAACTGAAAATAGTTTGACCCTGAGCGCTGGTGCATCCATGAAAACTTGTGTTGTATTTTTTGGGTGTAATTCAACAAAATTATTTTACTCCAGAGATTATTAGCACAGAATTAAGACTAATGACAACGCTGCTGTCTCGAAAAAGACATTCTGGACGTGTGTACTGTTAAATTCTATTTCACAAATCCCTTCTGATGCTTTAACCTTTGCCGTCCCCCCGGTGAGACGGAGACTGACCTTCAGTGCTGTGGACATGAGAACTGCCTATCTGGTCCACCAGCAGCATGAAGACGAAGCCCAGGACCAGAGACACGCCGATGCAGGCGTGAAGCTGCTCGTGACTGTGTTCGTGTTTCTCGCCGGCGCTGAGGACGCCGTCCACTTCCACCTTGGACTGGGACGCCTCCACAACCCCGACCTGCTCGTGATTGTGGTGTCCACCTGCACACACACACAAAGATAAGGAGAAATACTTTAACGTGTCAGTGATTCAAATTTAGGTTTGTGTCGCCGCTCGGGCACAGAGACCATCACGAACTACTGCAACGTTCCTCCTCGACGCAGTTAACGTGCAAGCGATCACATAACAAACATTTGTGTTTGGCAAACTTTGTTGCGTAACAGAAGCAGACGGCAACTGATTGTACTTTACCTTTTGCCGAACTTTGATCTGTTTGAACACATTTCAAACTCAACGTGAACATCATGCGTCTACACTCGCCGAGCATTTTATTAGGAGCACCACACTGGGTTGACATGCATTCAACTCAAACTTCAAACTTCCCTTTGTGAGATTCTGGGCCCATGTTCATATCTACTGCATCACATCATTTCTGCAAGCATGTGTACTGAAGCTAATCGCACGAATAAGCAGGTGTAAACGTGTTTCTAATGAAGTGGTCGACTTAGCCTATAGAAGCTCTATAAGTAGTTTTCTCCACGTGTCATTCTGGTGTGGAGGCGTCTGAAAGCTGGACACCAGTACACTCGATCAACAGAACATGAAACTGTTAAATTATTCTAATTTTAACTATTAATAAGTGTACCCCAAGGAATAAATAGAAAGCAGAACTGGTACAGTGTGGAGGATCCAGGAGAAATGTGCTGGATTTAAAAACAGAGTTGAAGGCTGAAACATGTAGTCAATTAATCATGCAGTCGACGGACACAGTTTAATGAGCAAAGGTGTAATAATTAAATAACTGATAAGTCAATAAGACATCGCGTTGGGCTTTGAGAAACTGCAAGAGGGTTGTTTTTTGTTATTCCAGCAACACTTGACGTATTAAGACCAATTCGACATAGTTTCTAACTCCTGCACACTTTTTCTGCGCATCTTGGACGTGGACGAAGTTTTGCCAGAAATCTGATATTTCAGATATTTCAGATATTTCACCGACTTAAGATCCGATGGAAAAAAAAAAGCCAACCTAGAAGTCTTCCACATGTTAATGGTGGAGAGGAAGACAAAGCATGTGCAGTAGTCCTTGTGGAGAAAAACCACAACACACTCGACTGTACCTTCCAGGATCTCCTCGTAAAGTGCGTGGACTCCTTCAGGGATGATGACAGCCAGCGCGGTGCCACAGAGCAGCCCTGCCCCCAGCACCGTGATCAGCTTCAGCTTTTCCTGAGAGAAACAAGCACAAGAGCCACAAAAAATGATCAATTCTTCTCAATCCCACAAATGTATCACACAGTCCACGATGCAATCAAGTGATCCTGACTAGGAGATACAACTTTGACGTTAGCTTAGCAGTGCTAGCTGGGGGCTCTCTGAGGGGGGGGGGTTGCATGTGAAGAAGAAGAAACTTACCTCTGAGAAGTTGACTGCCAGAGGAATCGTCCCGGCCACGTAGCATCCCACCAGCATCGCCAGCGACAGCAGGCTGATCGAGCTGAAGTCGTCCATGGCTGCACTTTTTTTTTTTTTATCTCCTCGGCTAATCTCCTTGCTAAGCTACAGCATCAAACACAACCTCTGCCCCCTTTTTAACACACACACACACACTTGTATTTGTTGTGGTCGAGTGGAGTCACATTCCCCGGATGACGGCTGTTAGTTTTATTAGTTCCGCTTTGCTTAAAAAAAACATCCACGTCGTTGACAACAACACAAGACGATGCAGCCTCCTCTATGGCCTCGTTAGCAATGCTAAGCTAACTAGCTTCGGTAAATAACAGGCCACTCAAATGCGTTAAAACGAAGAAAGGTCCCCGACGCAGTCAACGGCGCAGATTCAAACAACCGACAACCCGCATCGCTTCGTCCAGATCCCGCTGTCAACGACAATATTGCAACTTCCCCGACCTGGCTAGCAGCTAACAGAATGTGGCTAACGACACATCTTCTTCTTCGTTTGCTGCCGATGCTGTTCAAGTGCTTCCGGGTCAGAGTTCACCCCGCCGCTGCCACGTCCCCGGCGAAGACGACTGGAGGAGGAGGGAGTTCATCATCACGTGGGGGGAACAACACCGTTTGATTTGATAATAGATGAAAAGGTTGACCTGGTATTTAAACGTAAAAAACTGTCCCACCTTTAACACTGATTTAATCAGACGTTACATTGTTACTTGACATTTATTCATAGTAAAACCGTGTAAAAAGAAAACTAACTTTAACTTAAACTTAACTGTTAAAGCCCTGAATACAATGTGCACATGCCATGAATATTTATATAAAGAAGGAAATCGTATATTAATAGGGGAAAAATCTAATGTATTTTTTTTTGTTCGATTCAGTCTTTTCATCCAGAGTACATAAAAAAACAAGTTTTTGTTTAGAAAATTATTAGAATTTAAAATTAATTTTCAAAATATATACATTTTTTGAATCGATTTGACAAAAAATTTGTACATAAGTACCCCATCAATACTGTAGTCCCTTAGTATAGAAGTCTGATTATTGTTTTTTATAACAAAGCAACAGAAAACGTGGATCACTTATTTTCAAAAATAAAAATATAAAATAATATTTATAAAAAACAGTTTCTTGAGCGACAAAATCTAGCCAAATCATAAGAAACAAACAAGACAGACATTTTCTAAAAAAGGGCATATTTATTAGTTCACACAACGGAGCAATGCCTTGACATGTCAACAGTAAATCAAAGCACGTGTCCAATTTCCTGGAGAACGGATGGGTGAAATGAAACCGTCTTTAGCCTTGACAGCGTCGAAAAAGGGGAAAAAAGAAAATACAACAAATGTTTTGTCATGCAGTGTTTTTGTGCAAATCCTTTCTGTTCGCAGCTCAAGACATTTCCCCTTCGAAACACACAGACACACACTCATATGCGCACTGACACACGCATATACAAGGCGGCAGCTCCTTGTCGAAGGGAATGGAGGCGTGCATGGGCACATGTTTACAGTCCGCTGGACACGAGAGCTGCAGGTAGCAGCACCGTGAGCTGAGGAAGTCAGTCAGTCCGAGAGACGTGTGGTCTTTTATTTTGCCAGTCCGATCTTCTTGGCTTCTGTTTCGTATATCAACAGCCTCCACATTTTTACTATGAAAACTTCCGCTTCTTCATCGAGAACCTAAACACAAACAGGCCGGTTAGATTGATACATGGATTGTCAAATTAAGAAATTAGTCAAAGGATCATCAAAACTAATACGATTAATTGACTTCAACTTTATTGAATGTTGGCAAATAGTTGTTGAGATATTTCAGTAGTGGACTGGCAGACGGACCAACAATGCCACTCCTACACTCATGATGCTAGTGTGGCTCGCACCAGGTTAAAAACAACAACAAAAACAACCAATGTAGGTTTGGGATCCAGGATCAATTTTAACTTACCATAGCGACATCATCAAGAATACCCTGAGGGGTGCTGTGTGCCATCACCTGGGGGAGAAAAGCAAAAAGACATTAGACACCACAAACTTCAGAGGGCAACAAAAAGGACCTGCTACTCAGCATATTCAGAAGAACGAGCATTTTCTATAGTTGAAAAAAAACAGAATACAAAAGATAGTTTGTCTGATAAGAAGCTAATCTAGTTTTCTTTTCAGAGCATTACAGAATAATCACGAACCTTTGAACAGACAAAATCGACGAGAGTGGCTTCCTCCTCGCCAATGTATTCAATAATCTTCTTGTTGATCCACGGTTTAATGCGACGATCCATCAGGGTCTGCACAGAGAACAATCATGACACGTCATGGTTAAACGTTCCATTACTGTTCTATATAAGTAAAGTGAAAAAAATAGCCTAAACTCCAAAGTGTCACAGGTTCATTACCGAGTCAACCATGGTCCAGTCCAGAGGGTAGGAGAAAAGCTCCGGTCTGGCCGTGGGGATCTTCTCGATAAGGCTCTTTATGTGCTTGCGTTTCTCCTCGGTGTTGATGTTTCCTTTGGCCCCTGGAATTTCCGCCCCGTCCAGCCCCAGGCTCTTGTCGTCGTCGCCGTAGTCGAGCGGAACAAGTTTCCGTTTGCGAGGCTGCTCGTCGGCCTCCTCCTCGTCGAACTTGTTGAAAACACTTTCCACAGTCGCCAGTTTCTTTCTCTTTCCTACATTGAGCTGGCTGGGACTGTTGGTGGCACCTGGAATTGAAAAAGACAGGAACACGACACCAGTTAATTCTGGATCAAAGCTGTAGAGCTACAGAAACAGATCCGCTCGTGTCCTTCATTTGCCACCACACTCACCCAGTTTGAGACTGAGACCGATCTTGGGCCGAAGCTCCTCGGGAGGTTGCACCTCGGGGGTGTTCTCGCCGGGAATGATGATGCCGCAGGGAGACTCGTTGCCGGGTGAGTTTGGAGTCGCATTCCCACTGGCGGAGGACACCGAGGGAGCGGTGGTGATTGGTCGCATGATGGGTTTGAGTTGCGGCTTGGCTTCTTGCGAGTCCTCTGCGTCATGGTAGTCGTCCGCCTCCCCTTCCTCCACATCGTCGTCCGAATGCTGCGGAGGGCATCGGGGCGCCGGCTCCACGGGCCTCCCGGATCCCCTTTTTTCCCGATCCCGGTCTCTGTGAGCCTTTTCCTGGTTCACCACCACCTCCTCCTCAGGTTCAAGTTTCAGAGGGGGCTGCCGTCTGCGCTCTGCCTCCTCCTCCATCTACACAAATATATATTACACATGATCAATGACTGCAGTCTCTTATGTCAGGAAAGGTGTTCCTCCCATAAAAAGGCTATTTTATGTGAAATATTTAGCTTAAGAAAAAAGTCTAGTTCCATGTGGACTCACCCTCTGCAGCTCGGCATCGGGGTCGGGGTGACCCTCAGCGAGGAGTCTCTGTCTAATCTCCTCCAGCTCCTCCTTCTCCCTCTTCCGGTCTCGCTCGTCCAACTCCGTCTCCTTTTCTCGGTCACGGAGTCGCTTCTGCAAAGCGCTGCCTCTGAATATGATAATTGAAAACAGGTCAAGTAATCTCAAAAGGCATATAACAAATTTGCCCCCAACCTCCTGTATGTGCTTAAAGAGGGGTTACCTGTAGTATTTTGGGTCGTCTCTGTCGTCGTCATAATCCTCAAGGAATTCTTTCAGTCTTTTGGCTTCTTTCATCTGATTTTAAACACAGTTAATGGAGCAAATACATAAATCCTGAAAGTCATTCTAACATTTGATATTATAAACAGTGTCAATACAAATGCATTTGCCATCGGCTAAAAAGATTTGATCTTGTGTGTGTTCACGTTGTTCATGTTTACCATTTCTCGACGCCTCTCGTCGTCCCGCTCTGTTTCTTTGCTGTAGTCGCGAGCTTTCTTCCTCTCACGGATCTCCCAGTTTTTAAGGCGCTTTGAGAGGACGGAGAATAATAATTTTGATGATTTTGAAAAGTCAGACATTCAATAAAGTAATTCAAAAGTAACAAAAGATTAATATTCATACTTCTTGGTAAGCTGCCTCCTTGTCGCGCAGCCTCCTCTCAAGTCTCCTCCGTTCGTAGACGTCTTCCTCATCTTCTTCCCTGTCTCGTTTCTTATCATCTCTAGCCCTCTCTCTGCCGGAGACACATTACTGCTGTTAATCTTCCTACAATATTCTATTCACGTTTAAAAAAAAATTGTAATTGCATTTTTTGGTAGTTCCTTTGGGCTTTGCATGGTGCAAATGCTCAATGTAAATGAGCTTCCACACTTGCGTTCTAAAAGATTTATAACATTTAATAAAATCCAATACAAAAGCCCAGGAATAAGAGTATATTATCTTTATTATGTAATTTTGACCTTGGAAACCAAATCAAAAAAGATTAAAAGCTCTTGGATCACTATTAAATATATAACTTAAGCCGAGTTTCTTTTGTCAACTTTCTTTATGAAAAAAGTAATAAACACATTTATGACTGATCGTGAATCGTCTTCTATTGAGAAACGTTTCCACTATAACCTTCATAAATTGTATTAAATTTTAACCGTGTTTTGGCCACACAGTTTATTATGGTAATGAATAAAAATAAAGACAGTAATGAAAGTAGCCGTCAGGGTTGCCAATATATTTTTCCTGCTTCCAGACCGACTGCAGTCTCCAATGTGTTCAGCAGTTCAGAAAATAAATAAATGAATGAAGTGACGTGAAAACCAAACTAAGGTCAATCTGATTATCGATTATAGAATATGAACATGATGTAACACGTCTGATAATTCTCACAGACGAGTCAGTACATTGTCAAAACAAGTCATACTTGAAAAGTCTACCGAGCATGGAATATGTCTCGCTGACCTCGATCTGCTGCGACCCTCGCTGACGTCTCGACTCCTCTCCCGCTCCCTCTCGCGCTCCCGCTCCTTCGTCCTCTCGCGCTCGCGATCCCTCTCGCGCTCCCGGTCGCGATCTCTGTCCCGCTCGCGCTCCTTGTCCCTCTCCCTCTCCCTTTCCTTCTCTTTTTCGCGGTCGCGGCGCTCCCTCTCGCGCTCCCGCTCTTTGTCCCTCTCCCTCCTTTCCCTCTCGATCTCCAGCCGCTCCTTCTCTTTCTTCCCTTTCTCCTCTTCCAGTTTCTGCAGGGTGTCCGACAGGAAGAAAGAGGATCGAATGTTACTAGTTTTTTAAAACACGCACACAAAAAAAGACCATCCACCTTGGATGCATAAATACAAACAGGTTAACGGCACAATGATAATGAAGAATTGTTATTAAAACTCCCCGGGGCCAGACATGCTCACATACTGCCATGACTCATTGCCTTGGAGAGGCTGTCTGCTGCGAGTGAGGAAGTCCTGACGTTTCCTCCAGGAAGAGTGATCCTCTGCATTAGCAGGTTTCATGTAGAAACTGCTCAATTCAGGACACACTTGCATAAAACCATGAATTGCAAAAGAATAAAAAATAAAATAAAAAAGACACCGAAATAAATAACGTCACTGTGTTTATATGTGGGTTCGCAACATTATTGTATTTTTGTCACAGTGTAGTGCAGGAAATCATTACTTAATATAGCTCCAGTGTCCAGCGCTCGACTTTAACACATAATACTGAATGATTTTTTTTCTCTCCCCACACATATGTAACAGGTCAACTTGTCCTCTGCAGTTACCGCGTGCTCTGTGGTGATCCAAGATTATGCTCTGATGTAATAAGAGGCTATTCCAATATAAAAAAAAGTGCTGTAGGCAAATACGTATTGGTCAAGCGCACATCCGCTCACTTTTTAAATCAATGTGCACTCAAAGTGATAGATCTGACCTGAAGCAAGAAATACTGTACATTAAATTACACAACTCTGACATGATGTAGCTAAGCTATACTGTACCACAGCTTCACAACAGAAATAAGTGTCGGTGACCACTTCATACTGAATGGGAAGATTACTTCTTTTTTTTAAATTAATAAATGCTTTATACATTAAGCTTTACACGACTCCTTGAGTTAAATAATCCATCTGAATTGGGGCAAACACACTCATGGTAACACAAAGCACTAGAGATCAGAAAGTGCCAGGAAAGCTCCATGCCATTAGGCCACAAGTTCACTGAGGAACTAACTATACACTTAGGGTCACTGCTATTTAGTTCTTTGTTTTAGTTTTTTTAGTTTTTACCTTTGAGTGCCAAGTGGATTAAAACAAGCCCTGCTGGCTTATGGCAGCAAATGGCCCAACTGAGTGAATTACATAATCAGCTCCCGTGTGTGTTTTATACGTGGTCATCGTAGATGCACGGATGCCGTGTCAGACTGCAGCGTAAAGGCTGGCCCGGCAGGAGTGTAGGAGTTTGATGTAGAGCTGAGTGAGTTGACCAATATGACAACAATGTTTTTTACGATATTTTTGTAATAATTACGACACATTTAAATGTAGTTTTTAATAATTAAAAAATTGTAAGTTGTGGTATCGATGGAATGATGATACTACAGCAACTATCTTCAGCACCTCCCTCAGGATTAAAAACTGTCGGCTTTGAGTACAGGAAATTTCCAGTTGCATGTGTCAATGTATTCATGCAAGCCTACACCGGAGAAATTCTCAGCACCCACACTAATTCAATCCGGATAAACCACAAAATGCAAAACCAATCGTCCACATTCTCACTAGCTGACAGAAAGATGAAGGATGGCATTTTCTACAGACCCGTCGTGGAGCTACTGGCGCGCCACTTACAGGTGATGAGCTACGGTTTCAGCACTTCTCTGCCCCCTACACGTCTTACAGGCTACGTGTGGGAGGAAAGGCAAGTCAAGTGTAAAGAGAAAAATCATGAGGGAATAATATCTGTAACAACTTGTTTCAAAATCATGGTTGAAAAGAGATCAGATACTGAATTCCAATTTTGCCACAAGGAAAAAAAAATGAGTGAAGCAGTCTTACCTGTGGGTTGTCTTCTCGTGTCTCTTTGGCCTCTCCAGCCCAGTGAATAGTGTAAGAAAATCCTCAACAGAGTCAGACCCACTGTTCAAACAGTCCTCTAACTGGTTTAGGAAATACCAACCAGCTGTTTGTGTTCAGTCCTGTACATCTTTACAGGTTTATAATATTCAAAAAACACCGTTGGAAATGTGGGTCTGAATGCTGTTGAAGGTAAAAAAATCAAAAGGAGGAAAGGATGACAGAGGTCTGAACTACCTGATGTACACAAGCCTATTAATCTACACTGTAATTTAGCTAGTCGGCTTGATTCAATTTAGTATTTGTAAAACCACCGGGAGCAATTTTTTAAACAATAACAGAAGATCTACCTGCTTGTTGGCTTATTCTCTGGCTCTCATTGTCTCATCCCAGAACTTACCTCTCGTTTTAATCTTCCCTTGTGAAAAAAATGGCTGATTTTGTCACCAACATTGTATTTAAGTAACTAAATCGCTATAGCAACACTAGAGATATTTTAGCTGAACACCAATTAGTTAACGATATATTTTGAGTGTAAACCTATTATATCTTCATATATACGTCCTTGTGCATTGTTCCTTTTGTCGATTGCAGTTGTTGTCAGTGGTGTCTTGGCATCTGCCATCATGGCTATTTTTGCTCCTTTGGAATTTTTTTTTTTTTGTGGTTTTCAAATATAACACGTAAAAGTGTTCACAGATGGCCATTGGTCAAGGAAATAATTTTATTTTTCATTTCGGTGTTCATCCTAATATGTTCTCCATAACTAACAGTCTTCTATGATTATGATGATTATGTCCGGAGCTCAGAAATATAGTCTAGTTCCATGTTTGATGAGTATTCATTTGTCTACTCTTGTGTAGGAGCTTAAAAAAAAACTGCAGCTTTGTCCTTTTCATTCAAACTCATTTATTGATTTTGTCTCGTTCTCTCACTGTTTAACTAAGGGGGAGGTGGAGCTACCAAGAAGACACAGAGGAAAGGAAGAAAAAGTAAAGTTTTAAAAAACATAAGTGGAACTTATGGGGAAAAAGAAAACCATAAGAACTTACCTTGTTAGTCTTCAGAGCGCAGAGTGCTGTGGAGGGGCGCTCCCTACTTTAGGTCAACTAAAGGCTGCAGTTCAAACTACTGCAGTGGTTAGGCTCAATCAAGTCTGTGTGTGTGTGTGTCTGTATGTGTGTTCTTCAAACACATCTTTCACCATCTGAGGACCTGCAGGGGTTCACTGAGCTGCCCGGCAACACACTCTACGTTTTTCCCCTTACAGTTGTAGCACTGATTAACTGGTGCTTTTCTCCCAACCACTTCACTTCAAACTTAAGACATTGTGCGCCTCTTTTTCATATCGTTTTGTAATAATATAAATAATAATAATGGAACTGTGAGAGCCAGTTGACCCCCTGCAGACCCTCCAGGAGGGAGCGCCCAACATGAGTAGAGAAGAAATGAAAGATCATACTTACATCCTATCCTCGCAACTTTTTCCAAAGCTGAGATTGTGAGATTCATCTTGCTCTAGTCACCAAATGAACTCTACCATATTGGTGGGGTTTAATCAATAGATTAGCTTTGGATGGAATTTAACATTGAATCCATGCACTCTGTGTGATGAATTTATTAGCTTGTGCAGAGCTCAAACTTTTCGTCTCAGATCAGCATCATGAATAATAACGAGAGAACTCTTGAGCAATTTGGAAATACTTCAAGATACTACGAAGCCATGTGAGTGACTGATGAAGTGTTTGAATACTTTAAGCCTTTAATAGAGAATATTTGATTACATATTTTAACATCAACTACTGTGTATTCTTTACAAAATTTGAATAACTAGTATTGTTTCTAACAGACTAACACCATACAATGTCTGAGAGTAAACAGAAAAGTCTTATGGAGCAATTACCTCCATAAATATACACAGTTCAGCTCCATTTGCTGTCGAAGAATTAAACATTTAATCAAAAATGTGGAGGATTTTCCCTCGAAAACCTAAAATGTACAGATTGATAACAGCAGTTTGATACATTACCTTGTGAGTGTCGCGGAATTTGCTGATCTCTCTGGATATCAGGTCTCTCTTGTCATCTTCCATCTCCATAGCATTGATATCCTCCTTAGACAAAAGGAGGGAGAGACAGGAAACACACACTAAGTATTTGAAAGTTACAAAAAAGAATTTGCAGAGCACGGCACGAGGAAATGTCGCCACAGGCTTTGTTTTCATGTACGTCATCTTGCAAAAGCTACCTCCTCTTTCTTCTCTTTCCTCTTCTTGTTGCGTGGTTGACTGTCGGGATCCTGCGAGGGAGCGTTGAGCTCACTTGCGTACTCTCGGATGAGGACATCTATTGCCCCCTTTACGACCTGATCCCTACGCAAGGTTTCTTCATCGAGAACCTCCTCCTCGTCTTCGTCCTCGTTCTTTGACGCGCCACCGGCTCCCTGTGTGTCAAAGCCAGAAAAATGGGAGAATCAATCATATGCACACATTTGCACAGATTTAGCCAGATTCATACTGCCCTCAACGGGTGAACAGCATACCCCATTAGCGCTCCTCTTCTTGGCTTTCCAATCATCTAGCTGAGCCTTGGTCTTGGCGTCTACCTTGACCAGCAGCTTCTTGTCACCTAAGAGCAACTCGTGCAGAAGTCGGAGGGATCGCAGCGTCGACTCCGGCTCCTTATACTCACAGAACCCAAAAGCTTCCGGGAGAAAACCAAAGATCCACAGACGTTACTGACAAAATGACTTACAATCTATAAATGCTATTTGAAAAAGATGGTATCATTTTTTTATATCCAGCAATTTCTACATTTGATAAACGTAATTCAATGCAGTAAAAAGACAAATAGTGAGAATAATCTTAATCATATTGCACTAGTGATTCTCTAGTATGGTATTGGATGTTTTAAGAATCTCCTGATGTATTTTCATAAAGCGAAGATAGTTTGGGAAAGGGTTTAAATGTGTTGCAGCCTTTTTTTGTTTTTACCTTGAAGTTTTCCAGAGGCACCTTGGACTCTTTTCCAGCTGAGAACAATACCACATTTCTATAATCAAAAGAAGCCAGGAAAAGAATAAAATTATTTAATATGACATTACAGATGCTACTGATCAGTCAACATTAAATAATCACTTGTAAAAAAGTTGATAGAAAAGTATCAGTGCTTCCCTGAGACGCTGCTTTATTTCTATAAAACCGACTAACAGGTGCTGTCACCTGCAACTTTTATTTTGAGTAGTTCCCTATGGCTGACAGTCATTTCTAAGTTCTGCAGTACTTATAGCTTGACTTTCAGTTCAGTACATGCTGAATAAAAACAGCGGAGGGGCCTTAAGATGAATAATCTTGATCGACTGGATCATTTCATACGTAGCCAACCCACCGCTAGAAGCTGCCGGACCAACATGTCAGAGGCCTTTTCGGAGATGTTGCCCACGAACACAGTGGTGGTGGGGCCACCGCTGTCGTCTGCGTCCTTGGCTCTGATGCTCTGGTCCTTCTTTAGAGCCATCGGCTTCTGTATGGTGACTGCGGTGGGGACGAGAACCTGCGATATCAAAGTGACGACATTTGATCACTGATCTAAAGCAACGGGGGAACTTTGACAAAAAATGACAAGCAAACAATAACAGGTGAAGTTTAACTTTAAACATGGACAAGAAGCAGGAATTTTATGGCAGATCGTTCAGATTAGCGGCATGCAGAAGGCGGGGGATGTGCTGTTTCAGACTCACTGTGGGTGTGGGGGTCACGACACCCATGTGTACTGGGATCATGGGAGTACCTGGAAATAGAGACAAACAGACCATCCTCAAAACCGTGTGGTCAACAGCACAAGAGACGACGACATGACACTGTGTTGGATTTACCAAACAACTACTGGCAACAGTCCTGCAATGTATTTATGTAATATCAGTATAGTGTGTGACATCATAACTTAAATGCTATCTGCATGATCATTCAAAGGCATTTCCCAATCGTTTTCCACTTTAGCTTGATTCTCCCTTTGTGATCTTATGTTAGGGTTTTCCCCCAGAACTATTCTACTGTTAACTTTTTTGGGGGGTTGTCACCTTCCTTCTGCACTTCCACCTGACACGATGCAGATCTAACGTCACTGCTCCTCAACCTGTAATTGATTTGTGTGTTGACATTTAGAAAAAAACAACTCATCACCCCCAAAGGACTCAAGAGTGTGATTTCACAGACACGCGGCGGACACAGGCGATGCCACGACGGTGCACAGTACCTGGCGGGACAGCGGAGGCGAAGCCCCCGTACTGTGGAGGTGGGATCCTCGGCGGCAGCTGGGGGATGCCGATCTGCTGGCGGTTGAGCGGAGGCGGGTACGACATCCTCGGCTTTGCGGTGACCCTGACCCCCCGGGAGCAAACAGAAGGCGTGTCTTTATTCGCGGGGGTCGAACTGGGTCACGTCAAGAACAAAAAAATGTCCGACCCTTCCACATTCAACGTCAACTAGCCAGTTAGCTCGACGCTAGCTAGCGCGTCCGCCGTGGGCCTTGTCAGCTCGCGCTAGCCGCAGCGGTCACGCAACGACTTGTAACTCACCTGCCGTCGAGCGTTGGAATTAAAAAAAGAGCCGGAGTTCGACGAGACTATGGTTCGTCCAAATAAAAGCCCATTAAATCCGACGAGGCGGAGGAAACAACGACACACGCCGGAGATTAGCGCGTTCTAATTAGCACCGGTGCGATACGAGAGAGCCCCCGTCAGGAGACAGACGACTGGGAGCGATCTCCTCTCGAAATGAATCATGGGAAAAAAAATACACACGCACACAAGCGCGCGCACACACACACACACACACACACACACACACAGCGATGACTGGGCCGTGTTTTGCCCTGCGATTGGTCTCTCAGGCAAAACACGCCTTAGCAGACCTGCTGATCAAAAACTGTCAGTCCCAGCCCAATAATGGACCAATGAGCAATAAAAGAAAATTAGTACTTATTAAAAATTACAATATTCCATGAATTTGGCCGGCAGAATTGGAATAAATACACTGATCTTGCAAAAAAAGGGGAAAAAAAGTTGCAATGGTCCTTTATTAATTTTAATAACCATAAGTATTTGAAATAGTAGACTTTGTTACTGGTGAGTTCCGCAGTCTGTAGCACATGATTCAGGCCAAAAATACATTTTAATTTTCCCTGATCCTAACCATAGGTCCCGGAAGTGGCAGTAAAAGTCATGGTGTATTTATTCTGGGAGGTTTTGTCTGACAGGCTCTGCAATCTTTTTTTTCCCCGCCTCCAATTTTTAAATCCTCTCTGCGTTCTCCATTTTCTAACGCTTGGTGGCGCCAAATGCTTCATTTAAAAAGCGTGACACATGTCAAGCATTCGTTTGTCCCAGTGTGTACATACAGTAATGTGCATGAGCAGGGTCACGTCACAGGGGGATTACATACATGTGTGTGTGGGTGGTGTTGCTCAGCAGCCAGTCATTCTGTCAGATTCTACCTGTATCTGTTCAGATTCTACCTGTATCTGGTTATTTGAAGTTCCTTTTTTGTTTTTATTATTGAGGATTGTGTATATTTCTGTAACTCATGGGGGAAAGCCAATAAACTGGGTATATGGTTTTAATCTCAGCCAACCACATGCTACAGAAGGCAGGGACAGAGAGTAATAAACAACATATACTGTAGTAGTAGTTGTAAGATACTGTACAGCATTTCATTTATCTGACACCAATAAAGATAGATTACTTTGATGAATCACTTTGCCCAATAAGATTACACGAAAAACGCACGAGCGCATAAGAAATGCGTCACTTCTCTAAATGATCCAACAGTTTCTCAAGCTGTTCAAACTAGTCGTAACAGGAACAGATCACGATTCAGTGCTTCAATGCAACTGCCATTTCAATATAGTTGATAGGAATTTAGCTCCCGTTATTAGTGCACAAGCTCCACTGACAAAAGTTAATGATTTATTATTTTTCTTATGACAAATAAATCGGCCAATTAGAGGCAATAAACATGCACACGCATCAAAACTGGTGAACATTTTTGATATTTTAGGGGTCTCGAGAATTGGCCGGCCAAAAGTACTCGATAGAGCCCCTTACCACAATTTCCCTATAGCCCTAAAAATGATGAAGATGACCGAAATTTGGTAGGCACGTGTATCACATCAATACCTACAAAAAAGCCAGAGGTCGCCATTACCTCCGACCTACAGGAGGTTGGCCATTTTGATTTTAAGTGTGTAAATTTTTCTTCACACTTCACACCAGCAACTTCAAATTTGGCGTGTGCCATCTGAACACCTATGGGATCAAAAGTAATCAAAATCTTGTCGTTATTATTATTGTTGTTGTACAGAGACATTAGTGTATGAGTAATAATGACATAAAATATGACCCACATTCTGCAGTTATAATGAGCACTTTGACTTTTTGATTCATTAAATACATTTTGCTGATGTACGTACTTTAATCACTAAGGTTTTTAAAGTGGAACGCTTTTTGTTGTTGTTGTTGTTGTTTTTTAAACACAGATCTGTAGTATAATGTAAAACGTTTGAATGTGCACGTGTTGTTCCTGATCATTAATAGGACAGATGTAAAGAGCTGCATGACCTGAAAGAGGATCTGTTTTTTGGGCCGGAGCTCGTGTGGGGACCAATGTGGACCACGGTGTGGTGACACACACAATCGGGTCAGAGGCTTTGATGTAAACACCCCCCCCCCCTTCACTGCGTCTCTGGAAATTTCCACCTACAGGCGACTGCAGTGCAAAGGTTTCCGCGGCGAACATGTCCCCAATGTCCCGGCCTAGAAGCGGCTCACGGGCCACGCCCACTGGACGAACCCACTTTTTCCGCCTTCTCCCATTGGCTGACCCTGAAGGTGTGTTGCGCACTTGACGTCAGATGCGATCCGATATATATATATATATATAAACAGGGCAGGGCATAATAAACGCTCGACATCGCCAACCATTCGGAAAAAATCTCTTCACTTGTTTTTCTTTCGTATCAATAGGTCAGAGTGTGACAGTCCTGTAAGCGCTCGGCCCGCCCCCTTTTTGTTTTGTTTTGTTTTTTTTGTTCTCCGGCTCATGAATATTAAGCAGATGGAGGAAGCCTCTTAAGAACGGCCCCTTGCACCAACGCGGCCAAGTTCGACATTAAGTGAAAGAGCAACATTTCCCTGCGCTTTCATCAGCCTCTCTTCTGGTCCGGCGAGTGGAGGAGCCGCTGCGATCGGCACAGGAACTCGCCCTCCATCTTTTTGTATTCATTTCTTCCTCTTCTGTTTTTTGTTGTTGTTGTTGTTGTTGCTCTTCCTGAAATGAAGATGGCTTTGAGGGGATCTTTATTTCGCCTTCTCACAACTCAAGTGGGCCACAGCTGCCAACAAAGCAGGGCTCAGTCCGTGGCGGTGCTCGGAGCCCCGTTCTCCAGAGGACAGGTAGAAGAAAAACCTTTGTTTGAATGTTTTTAATACACATTTAAAAAAAAAAAAAGGAAGAATCGAATTTTTTGGATAATAAGCCAACATTCATTCAAACTCATTTTTTTTTTCTTTCCTGACAGAAAAGGAGAGGCGTGGAGCACGGGCCGAAGGTGATCAGGGACGCCGGGCTCATCGACAGGCTCTCCGGGTTAGGTAGGTGACCGTGGACCGGACTAGACGCCGGGCCGACGGGCGCTGCGCCGCGCTGCGCAGCGCTGCGCCGAGTTATGTAACCGCCCGTTGGGGATGGATGGACGGGTGGTGTGGTGCCGCCGCCCGGGCAGGACGGTGCACTGACTCACCCTCCACCTCCGGGCCGTTTCTTTTCAGCCACTAAGTTACATCACCGACCTGGAGACGGACAGTAAATACGAACACCTGACGCGTCGAGCGAGCCGGGAGAGGTTTTATTCTAGCACGCGTGCTCAGACAGGGAACAACGTGATCTCCGTTTTTTTTTTAATTACATGGGCCCATTATGATATATATAGTAGTTTGACGCAGTCATTCACCGAAGTCTTATAATATTAGAATAAAAATATCCTCCATGGTCGAAACGTGAGCAGGATGAAATAATGGCGAATACAAAACTGAGGAAACAGAGAGAGAGAGAGAGAGAGAGAGAGAGTCACTAAACACGACACCGGGGCAGGAAGAGCTCAGACTAGCCCCCCCCCCCTGTGTTAGAGGACACGGTGGTATACTGAGAGAAAAAGAAAAAGAGAATGATTTCTTTCCCCCCTCCAGTCGTGGTTTGCCACATGTCTGGTGTGTTAGTCAGCAGCAGCACATGCTCTGTCGGCGCAGGAAGAGGATGGCTGACTGTGATTCGTTCCGCCGTGACGTCACCCGGCGGGGCTGTGACGTCACTTCGGGAGACGAAGAAAGAAATAACCCAACCCACATGCATTGTGCTCTCACGATCCGGCGGTCTGCTGCTGTGAGAGGGTGTAAGAGGACGCCTGTCCTCGGGGGCGGAAAGAATCTTCCCCTTTATTTCAGGAGCGCGGGGGTCAGCGGGGTCACGTTTGTGCTACATAGAATAAGAATGGCCCACGGGACAGAAGGAGAAAAAAGGAAAAGCGCCCTCCCAGTCACGGCAGGAGTTATGTAAAATACAGCCTGCTGTTGTTTGTCAGTGTGATACAGTCACTGTTATAAAGTCAGGCCCTTCGGCTACTTAAAGTCTATTTGTGGTCTACAGACACAAGTCTAAGTCTCCTCTGAGCACCAAGGACACTGGAGATTAATATGGTGCCATAGTAGAAATGATGATATGGTCCAATCAAGTCAACAGGGCTTCAACTAATGATCTGTATTATGATTTATAATAATTTAATCTTAAAAGAAAAAAAAATTAAAGGGATTTTTATTTTTGCCTACGGAAATTTATAATAATGATGCGTGTTCAAATTTCTGGGCAGGCCGGAGAACGTTTAGTTGCCTCCAATGAGCGATTTATTTTGTCGTAAGAAAAAATAATAATTCCTGCGATTACAATAGGTCTTTCACTTTGACTTTTGTCAGTGGAGCTCAGGCCCTAATAATACATCTTATCTGTAACGCACTTTGAAATTAAAAACAAATCTCAAAGTGCGACAAGCTAAACGCGTCAGTATAAGACAGATAAAAGTGCCGGACACAGATACAAATATATGAGCAAAGTAAGCAGCAGCCAGCAAAAATAAGTTATACGATTATTGCTCTATTGCATCATATAAAACAGACAATTATTCCAAAGAAAAGGGGATAAAGAGTTCACAAAAAAAAAAAATGCAATGGCACACGTTGTAAGTCTCAAGCCGGTGGTGTCTGTGGACAGCAGCAGACTAAAAATAGGCTGCCATTTGTATGATAATGTTGCTATAAGAATACACGCACTACAGAGAACAGCACAGATATAATAAGCCTGATGATAGCACCGTCCATATGAGAACAAATGTCAGCGATCGTCGTGCATGCTTCCATGATGGTGACGTACGCGTTCATTTGATGGATAATCCAGGCGTGTGACAGTTAAGGACCTTAGTACCTGTCCCTGCGCCTGTAGCCAATCAAAACAGACGCAAGGAGGCGAGAGAATGTGCCAGGCGATCCTGGCGTGTCTGTCCGCCCCCGGGGAATCTGTCTATCAGCTGTAAACATAAGCTGTTGTGTAACATCCTCGCCGCACGCTTGTGTGTTATCACAAATGTGTAGATATTGTTTTTTTACTGCAGGTCAGATGGAATCAAATATTGTCCCTGAATTAACAGGACATGGCATGTTAAAAAATATATCTAGAGGTTCTAAATGTCGTTGTTGAATCTCAGTCCCGAGTGGAGTAAAGAAAGAAAATGTGTTTTCTATTGTTATAGAGGGATGTATATCCATTTTCCTTATCATTAGTAAGTGATTTAACATTTACGCTGTAGTTTGAACTATTTCCCAGGGCTTCGTGGTTTGACTATGTCAAAAATACATTGATCTGACACGACGTTAACAACATTTGCTGTGCGAGTGTGTGTGTGTGTGCCTTTAACGAACAGGGACAGTGGAGACATCAGGAAATATGGGGAAATAGAGCAGGGGAGGGATATGCAGTAAATGGTCCAGCTGGTAAAGTACAGTAGCTTCTTGGGGCATTTGTGTCAATGTGGTATCCGCCCAAACCGTTAGGTCACCAGGTCGCACCTGATTGGTTTGTAACTATTCAGACGTTAAGAACTTTGTAATATATTTTAGGGACAAGGAGCCTAGAATCGCAATCAGGATTTTGTTTTTGTATAAGTCGAGTCCTAGATGGCATATAATGCGCTATATTTACTTGTCTTTTTTTAATTACAAATATGATTTTCTATTAGGGAAATTATATTCATGCTTTTAGAAAATATCAAGCCCGCAATCGTAGGTGTAATATTTAATGTTCTATTAAAAAAATGGTCACGTTTAAGTAGAAATGTCCTTAGTCGGCTGAAATTGGAGGCGATGGCGGTCGGTGAGGGGCGCTGGTGTCCCCATGTCAAATTGGCAGCATTGAAAAAAACAAGACATTCTGTAGCTGCGATGTCACTGACCGAGCCCGACACACGAAACCCAACCCCCGACTGAATTGAATACCAGGTTGTCTCTCGATAACCTCACGCTGATTCTCCTGCAACACATGTTCGCGATTGCAAGAAGCCGTGCAGGGCTATTCCTGTCCCGTCGACGCACGGCAATGAACCTCGCTGGTTTCCCCCTTAGATCAGCACGAGTAACACAACGCTGCCGTCGCGGCTCGCGTGTCCCCAATTTCGAAGTGGAATCTCACCGTCTTTAAATTCTGCAACTGCACAGGGCTGTGTGAAACCTGAGCCGGACTGGGAAATGGGGCAAAAGGAAAGTGCCCGGTCACTAATGTTCCACTGGCATCTAATGACTCAGCCTCACCAGACTGCAAGGTCAGACGGGTGCACGTGGAGTCACGCTACTGAAGCGAGAGATCTCGCAGGACTTTCAACTCCAAGCCAAACCCCCCCCCCCCCCCCCCCCCCCCCCCCCGCAGTCTTCAAAATACAAACGTTTCTATCCCACACGGACTCCACGGCTGTGTGCTGATAATTAGAGCGGTCGCCGACAGGCGTCAGAGGTCAGCTTCCTGCCGGGCCACAGCTAGTGCGCGTAAAAGTGACTTGTAATCTGCACCAAAGAAGAGGGACCCTGGCTTCCTTTAACGGTGACTCTGTCCTCCTCCAGACTACTCGGTCCACGACTTCGGCGACCTCAACTTCCACCACCCGGAGAAGGATGAGCCGTACATGGATGTGAAGTTCCCTCGCACGGTGGGCTCCGCGAACAAGATGCTGTCCGGCGCGGCGAGCAGGGCCATCGGCGCCGGGCACACCCTCGTCATGCTCGGAGGCGACCACAGGTAAATCCCCCCAGCGCGTGGGATCTACAGAGAGCCGAGGGCACTGCAACACAATCCTGTGGTTTAATTGCTAAAGGTGTCCAAAGGCTTCTGTGTATCACCTTACCCTTACCCCCCCCCCCCCCCCGTGAAGACACACTCCGCGTCTGAATTTGACTAATGCAAACACCAGATGTTTTTTTTTTGTAATGCCGACCTTGTCCCTTTCGCAGCCTGGCCATCGGATCAGTGAGTGGCCACGCCCAGCAGTGTCCCGACCTGTGCGTCATCTGGGTCGACGCGCACGCGGACATAAACACGCCCACGACGTCTCCGTCGGGAAACCTCCACGGGCAGCCTGTGGCGTTCATGCTCAAAGAGCTCCAAGACAAGGTGAGGCGAGATGTTGCACTTTCAGAAGTCCGCCCCCGAGGCGTGCAAATATTTGGCCGTAAGAATTTTCCCGGTGGCGAAAACAAATCCCGGCAGCTTAGTCGCATTTGGAAAAGTAAAAAGTACAAATTCGTAAAAGTGCACAGCAACTGTGTACAAAAGACTCTGATTTTTTTTTCTTCTCTATATTTAACTATCAAGCAGTAAAAAAAAAAAAATTCAAGAGTGCCTGAAATTCAGGCACTCTTGACATCCAGAAAATAACCGCCCGGCGAGTATTCCCCCACCTAATTCAAATGAATTCCACATCACCGCGTCTCTTCCTGTCCAACGCAGATGCCAGCCATCCCGGGGTTCTCCTGGACGAAGCCCTTCCTCTCCTCGAGGGACCTGGTCTACATCGGTCTGCGGGACGTCGACCCCGGCGAGCGGTAAGCAGATTCCAGCACCGATTTAAAAAAACTTGCACTGGGTGTGGCGTCCGTGGGCACTGTGAGAAGAAAAAGCCCCTGATATGTTTATTTTAATTAAATGAATTCTGTTTATCGCAGCCACATCCTGAAGGACCTGGGCATCCAGTACTTCACCATGAGGGATATTGACAGACTGGGCATCCAGAGGGTGATGGAGGTCACTTTAGACCATCTTATGGCAAGGTACGTTAAAGTGATAACAACATTCCGCTTTGTTTCAGTGGGATTGTTTTTTAGGGTTTAAGAGAGTTTACATTCGGTAAAAGTCAACGGTTTGCGCATTTGCCCATGTGTGAATCCAACCGCGAATTCACACAACTCTCACCTTTCTTGAACAGAAAACAGCGGCCGATCCACTTGAGCTTTGACATCGACGCCTTCGACCCGTCTCTCGCCCCCGCCACCGGGACGCCAGTGAACGGAGGTCTGACCTACAGGGAGGGGATGTTCATCACAGAGGAGATCCATAACACAGGTGCACATTATTACGAGCATCGTGTCGTGTTCACGGATTTATTGTAGCGCCTTGCAGTGTCTAACTTGTCGCCGTGTTGCCGCGCAGGCCTGCTGTCGGCCATGGACCTGGTGGAAGTGAACCCCATGCTGGGGGCCAACCGGGAGGCCGTGGAGGCCACCGCCTCCCTAGCGGTGGACGTCATCGCGTCGTCCCTCGGACAGACGAGAGAAGGGTCCCAGGTGTCCATCGACGAGATTCCGTCTGCGAAGGACGACACGGAGCAGCTCCGCATCTGAGGGGGGGGGGGGCGCGACGCGAAAGCTGACGAACTTCACCACTGTCATCCCTGAGCATTCCGCAGTCTTTAATTCAGGACTTGCAAAAGACTGATTCTAATAGTAGCTCAAACTTTCTTTTTTTTTGGTTCCCATCTCTTTTGATGTTTATAGTTAGTGTTTAACCATGAAGAGGAAAAAAAAATCTGTCTGGATTTATGAAACCAGTGAGAAGGCTTTACTGAGGAGAGAGGAAGTTTACATACATTAAAGGGGCAGTGAGCGAATTTTAATCCAATACGCTCAGCAAATATTTATTACATAGCTGTCGGTTTCTGTGTGATTGTTTTGTTATCCCGACGCAGTTCAGGCTCTGTAAATTGAAAACAAAAAAAATGGTGCAGTTTGTTAACATCACTTCCCGACACCTGCAGGTCCGAGCATCCTTCTCCAAAATCGCTAACTGCCCCTTTAATGCTTAGACGAGAAAAGACTTTGACAGATATTTAGCAAACACTACTCTCATTGGTGGGACTACCACTCACTTATACTAACTTATTTTGGTATGTACTGTAATAAGTTAAGTATTTTAGAAGACACAGCTGCCACACGTTTGGTTTGCGGTTGGTTTACAAGACGATGAACCTGCCTCAGAGGCAAGACGAATCACAGACTCTCATTTGAAGTCTGCAACATGGACATTTTTGTGGCTGTGCCAGTTAGTTAAAAAAAAATAGTAATAATGTGTTTGCACTTTAGGACCAGGTGTGGTTACTGTATTCTTTTTCTTTAGACATTTTCTATTTACACAATGAACCTACCAGTACAGTAACATGTACCAGAATTACTGTATGTATGAATATTTACTGACAACAACAGTGTTAATTGGTTTGAAAAAAATGTAATATGCAGTTGTGCTCACAAATGCTGTCCAACAAATATATATATATATATATATTATTTGCAAAAAAACCTGCTTGATTTGATTGAATGACTGATCCATCCAGACTGGATGACTTGTCCTTGTAACAGAGTTTATATTTTGTTCTCCCATAAACATGATTGCATTTTTTGTTCATGTGTACAGTTGTGTTTATTGCCTCCTTTGTTGGTTTCATTTTAGTATGCAAAGGAATGCAGTATAACATAACTGTTCAAATTTTCTACACGAGTCTTGACACGATGCTACGGCGGAACTGTATCTCTTTAGCTTTTTAATATTTTTTTTATTTCCACTAGACACAATGAACCGAGGGCATGAGACTAGGCGGTGAGAATACTATTAGTTCTGCAAGATATGTAGTCATAAACAAGTGTTGGACAAATTAAAATTCTGAAGAGAGATGGGAGGGAACATGAACGTCTTCGAGGCAATTGATCCGACAGAATAGTTGTCGAAACATTTAACTAAAAAACCCCACAAATGTGCCTGGGGACAAAATTCCCGGATGAATGAGAGTCACCGCAGACGTGTGGAAACTTTGAGACCGACAAAACGGAAAAAAAAAACAGAGCCTCAACAGATCATGTGGATTTTGAGGCAGAAAGTTGTGGGAGCCAAGTTACACTGTGACATGTTCATGCTTAGGGTTAGAATAGATTGCATATATATATTATATATCTTGTTTAGTATTTTATGTCTAATAGTTGAGCATGTTACTGTCACTTTAAAGGAAGCAGCCTAAGGCTTGAAGTTCATCAGCATGGCTTTGAAGTGGACCAGTTTAGTTCAGTTGAGATTCAGAAACCGAACTGAGCCACATGGTTTTCATACTGCAGTAAACCGTTCTTTACCAAGAATACTTGGCTTTGGGATACGTCTTTAAATGTTCACTGTGGAATAAACGTATCGTTTTATCCTTTTACACCTGAGTACTGTGAAGCCCACAGATGTCATGGAGTAAAAATAAAATTCCGACGCTTCGTCTTGATTTATATATAAAAAATGATTGGGCAATGATCGAGTCCTGATATTTTACAGGAGAGCAAAGTCTTTAAGATTCATGACTGCAACCCTTTGAGAGGATGTTGAGATATTTCAGTTGGGACTGACTGACACTGCTCCCTCCACATAGCCAAGCTAAAAGCATAGAGGAAAAAAAATGAGTACAAGGAATAGCTGAAAAATAACATGGCTAATGTTTAGACTATATGAACTGTTATGGCTGGTTATAGTAAGAGTTACATAATGATTAGGTGAGGTTATACAACCCATGTACTCAGGAGCTTGTTGTTTTGGTTTTTGAAAGGAATGTGAAGCTGATATAACCCCCCCCCATACAACCAGGTCACTCCAGCACGGCATGATATCGACACGGGGGAACAACAACACAGTGGCAGATGTGCCACTTCAAAAAACATCCCACTAAAAATAACCTTATCACCTATTTATTTGAGAATTAATTCCATAGTAACAGGTGCTGTTTGTTTACCCAGCACTGAGCCCCAGCCCCGGTGACGTCAGTTCCACAGCGGATGTTTTTGGTTTCTTGACTTCGGCTCGCCTGGCTGCTTTCCCTGGAAATATCCGATACAACGAGAACTGGGGTTAAATATTAGCTTTAATGTGCAGACTTGTCAAATGAGGAGGAGAGGAGCTCATTAGTAACAGTGGTTTTTGTATTATACAGCGATTAGACAACATCGTTAAGTGTTAACTGAACATAATTGCATCTGCATGAGGCGCCACTCTGCCTCTTTTTCCACATTCACGCCTCCGACTGACTTTTTTCCCCCCCCCAGGTCTCAATACTCAGAATTGGGAAATACCCATCTGCATACTGGGCATGAAGACGCTACCAATATATACACTCAGCTGGTGCCATTTCATCACGTACTGTTGTTTACTTTTATAAAGATAACAAGCTATAAAATAATGTTGAATATTAACAGTAAGGTATCACAATCTGAGTATTTATCAACCCCACAGAGCCGTTAGTGTCACTTCACCACAGAATCTTTACTGTTCGGTCGACCAAAGTCGTCACAAGGTTCGTCTCCGTAGCGGCCGGAACACGGGTCCAGAATATCCTCCTGCAGGGCATCGTTGGCAATAACAGTATAATAAAAAGTGCACATCTCAGTTCACAGTTTGTCCTGCGGGTTTGGTCCATTAACAGGTTCAAGGCAACTTTGCTATTCTTGTCAAATGAACTCGAACCTGCTCATGGACAGAATCCACTCTTGGCAAAGGTTCAATTTAAAAACGGACTCGTCTCGTTGTCCTCGTTTGCACTAATAAGAAAAACAGTTGGCTTGGACGCAGCCGACAAAGCGTTATTGCTACTGGACAGTTGGTGGGAGACGAATGTGGAGAGTGTGGGTTTGACCCTGGATCCAGAGCTGAGGACTGTATCGTAGTGGGCTGGTGGTGTAGTTCGCTCATCATCATCATCATCATCATCATCATCATCATCGGAAGAACTTCAGGTAGATCACAGCACCCAGGATGGCCAGCTCCATTAAAATGATAACACTTAAAAGCAACTTGTTTGTCATCAGCCTTAAAGACAGAGAAAGCAAAAAGGCTCTGGTCATTATTCCTCAAGAAACACTCATCATACTGGAAATGAGTGTCAGGCAATTCAGACTAATATGATTTTATCACATTGGACTGTATTTATATAATAGAGCAGGACTGCCAAGAGAAAACTACCAGACCATGATGACCACATGATGTTTTTTTTTAAAGTTGATTAATCAATTAATCTATTAACAGAAAAAAAATCTACAATTATTTTGATAAAGTAAATTAAAAATCATTAAAAAGTTGAGCATTCATTCACTTACCGCCGCGACATGGCACGAAGGATTTTTCGACTTCGACTGAGGTTCTCTCCGGTATTAACCAACTGCATGAAAATGAAAGACGGAAGACGATTTAACAAAACTTTGATCTAATTACAACATATTTAACAGCTTGTCAAAGATGCCATCATGTTGTGCCCCATAATAAGTAAACTAAATCATCTGCTGGACTCTAGAACCATTGGATAAAGTTTGAGAAACAGCTGAATCGAGAGACCAACATATTTAAGACCATCGCAGCTATATGAAAAACAATCTTGTCTCACCCTGTTGCGAGCGCGGTCCAGCTGTTCTCGCTGCTCTCCCAGCTCCTCGATGACATCGGTGCCGATCCGCTCCGTCTCCGACGCAATGCGTTGGCTTCGCTCAATACTCTGGCTGGCGTTGTTCAGAGACTCCGTGCCCTGGAGGAGCAGGGACCTCTGGGACTGCACGTGCGTCTGCACAAGCGGCCAAAAGTCACATCAATTATACATGAATTTATAATATATTATTATACTAACTGTAACAAGAGAAAAACACATTCACAGGAAAAAATTAACATTTTCAGATTATATTTCTCAGTAAAAGGTTCATCATGTGCCATCTGTCCCTCAAAGGTCATCAAATATATCTAGACAATCCTTTTTATTGAAAATTTTCTACATTTTTCTCAATATTTGTTTTTAGAAAAAGCAGAAAAGAGACGTCAGTTGCTTCTCTCAATCTGTAAATCAGCTTTTAAATTTCTTTTTTAAAACACTGCAATTGTCCCTGCATGTAATCACACTTTTACAACCTGCCAACTATTTACAGGAATGTATAATATACAGTAAAACCAGAAATTTCAATACCTATGATTTTATTTTCGCAGAATTAAGGTGCTCACAAAATATTCATATTGAAAGAAACCATACAGACATGTAATTGGTCTCTGTCCGCGTCATAGTGAAATGGTAAAATGCTCAAACAACATTTATAAACACACTCACACTTTGCTGATTTTGTGAAGAATAGATGCCCTGATGACTTCCACCCGCTGACTGGGAAGAGGAGCCAAAGGCCGGAGGAGCAGAGTTCTTCATGTCTCTCTGCAGTTTGCCCAGATCCCTGCGGTACAGGCGCAGCTTTGTGCCCATAGCATTCCGATAGGCAGACGGGGCGCCGCGCAGCTCGTCTTCCATTCCTTGTAGCTGCACACAGGTTACAGAAATTCAGGTGAGACATATGTCTCCGTTAAGTTGTGGGAAACCTGCGTGTGTGGCTTTCCCCTGTAAAGATCACCGTAAACAATCATTATTTCACTTATTTATCATTTTCTAATATAATCTATTTATATATTTTTTTTTTTTTTATATAAACCCTGTGCAATAAAATAATATAACCATTTTCGTATTAGTTTAATTATCCAGCCACACGTGCAACATGTTAGTGTAATACTACAAATTACTAAGCAGGGTAACATCCGTTCATGTGGCATCAACAGTTGAGATTCAAGATGTTTATTGTCGCGCCAGCTGTGCATAAGCGTGTACATATGTTAAGAATGATTGCTTGAAACGCATTTGCTAAGTACTAAAAGACAGAACCATGACAATAGGACGACTATGGAGAATTAGAAGTGTTCACAGAATAAATACACAGCGGTAAAATAAGAATACTCAGCATGACGAATGAATGAGAAGAGATTAATATGCAATATGGAGAAAGAACGAAGGGTGAACATCACAGTTGTTCTTATTTTTAGACGTATATCTCATTCAAGAGTCTAGTGTGCTGTCACACAAGTGTCATCTCACCTCTTTCACCTGCAACCACGCGTCTGTTTTTGAATGAACTGAGCAAAAGTGGGAGAATAGTGATGAAACGTGAGGAGAGAGAGAGAGAGGGAGAGAGAGAGAGAGAGAGAGAGAGCATCATCACCAGCTGCATCACTCACCACTTCCTCCGCCTCCCCCTGCCTCTCGTCGAAGGTCCTCACCAACCTCTTCCTCTCCTCTGCGGACACAACACACGTTTCACCCGATTGACAGCGACTCACACACCCTGTGCACCATCGTCCGGATGGTTCTCCAACAGCAGCCGTCGTTTACCTCCGTGGCTCGTCGCCGCGCGCTCCGGCATCAGCTTCAGCTCGTCGTACAGCGACCTGAAGATCTCCTGCAGCTTCTCCAACTCCTCCGACGACATCGTTCAGAAGCTGATCTTTCTGAATCTTCTCCCCCCCCTGTGAAATACAACACGGACAACAGTCGCGACGCCACTGGTTCAGTCTCTTCCTCTTTGGCTTCGACGGTAATCTGATTTACGCGACGCTTCCGCATGATGGGCCTCGTGACCGAGCGTCTTGGACGCCTGAGCAGAAATAATAATTTGACTTTTAATAATAGTTTGGGGTTCGTTTGTTTTTTGGTAAACAAGTTAAAACAGGTGGGTTTTTTTTTTATTTCAACAACCTACAAAAATATTATCAGACTCAGATGAAAACTACTCAAACAACATGCCGATAACTATTTCAGTCAGGCGCTACGCAGACAGGCGTTTTCTGGGAAAGTGAGAACATTGTTATTTTTGCTTCTTTTGGATTATTCATTTCATTATACATGTTTTTAAAAAATTAAAACTTAACTTACTAAAACTCTTGATTGAGTGACACTATTACTACCATTATTTAAGAAACCATTTTTAGATTCATACAGTACATTTCAATTATTTATT
Source organism: Scophthalmus maximus (assembly GCF_022379125.1). Lineage (NCBI taxonomy): Eukaryota > Metazoa > Chordata > Actinopteri > Pleuronectiformes > Scophthalmidae > Scophthalmus > Scophthalmus maximus. The sequence continues at coordinate 3,934,903 of NC_061529.1, forward strand.
TAACATTAGGAAGCAATTTCATTTTTGAACACCCTGATTTCCTATTATCATTATTTATTTATTTATAATTTTTGTCATTGTTCATTATAGTAATTATTTGTTGTTGTTGTTGTTGATGTTGTTTTTAAATGTTTAATCTGCTTGATTTACAACAATACAATTGTATTAATCCAAAAGGCAATTTTGTTAAGGGCAAGAAGAAGACAAAAACAGGGTACAGACATGAACTGACATCCACAACAAATACTTAACTATATATATATATAAATATATATATATATATATATATATATATATATATATATATATATATATATATATATATATATATATATATATATATATATATCATAAGGTAATGTAACTCCCTCTAAGTATATCAAATATCCTGTTTGCTAGGGACTATCGCATAAAAATTTACTTTTTAAAACCACCAAATAAATAAATTAGCCACCATAAATCTGTGTAAAATCCTAATGTAAAAAAAATAACAAGATACAGACATGCACTGAGATCCACAACAAATACTTATAAATACTATATATATATATATATATATATATATATATATATATATATATATATATATATATATATATATATATATATATATATATAACTATATATATATATATATTCCCCCCTCTCAATCATAAGGTAATATAACTCCCTCTTATTACTTCAAATGTCCTGTTTTAATTTTTAAACACAAAATGATGTTCTAAAAGCCAAAATAAATCGGTTTAAATTCCTAATGTAAAAAAAATGAAGACGTAGTTCTTTCCTGTTGAGGCTGTAAAACAAAACAAAAAAAAACTACAATCCCCACAATGCCCTTCGCGGCGCCTCCGTCACCGCCGCTACGCTCCTTTCTGCCTCGACATCAGCTGTTCTTCCTCCTGCAGAACCAGCGGCTTCTCGCTCGACAGAGCACGAACCTGCCGCGCACGATGTTGCTCGTGTTCATCATCGCGGGTCTCGGAGCTGTGACGTTGCTGGTGGTCTTATTTGGACCACACATACGGTAAGGCACACTCTTTCTTTTTCTTCTTGATATTCTCATAAAAACCTCGGGTGTTGAGACACATCGCGGATCTACGCTTGCTGGTTGGTTGACAGGGCAGCCCAGTGCACATTGCACTGATTCGATTAGTAAAGCACTTGCATGGCTTCTCAACCAGGCCGATCGTCATTTGTAAGGGATTCATTTTTGTTTAAAATGCTCTCTGCTCGTCTTCCCATCCCTCCGAGCTGCCTGGTGCCCGGGCCTATCAGGACGCTGAGCGTGGGAGGGGTCATATCTTGTAATGCATAACTCCCAACAGAGCCCATTGGGTGACGGGGGGGTCGTCCCCGCGCGGTGGCTCGTACGACTCGTCAGGAGTGGGATCGTTATCCAACTTTCTGTGTGAATTATTAAGCCATGTGTGTCCACGTGTGTCCAAATTGTAATGGGGACATGGCTGCGGAAGAAGAAGCACCACCAAGGACAGACTGTCGCTCTGTCCTTGGTGGTGCATTATCACACTGATGATTCGACTATTAATAATCGGTTGTATATTAATTGTGCATCAACAGAAACTTTGCAGCAGGAGCAGTGTGCAAGTCCCCAGCGTGTCTGGACGGGAAGACGGTCCTCATCACCGGAGCCAACACAGGGATCGGGAAGGAGACTGCGCGGGACTTGGCGATACGAGGTGAACTTTGTGGTTTTTACCATCACATACATATATACTGTATAAATACAGCACCTATGCTTGAGAAGGAGACAGACTTATGGTCTCTTCAGGCAGTAAGATTCAAATCATGATGTAATTATGAAGTTGTTTTTATCCCCAGGACATATCACAATGTGGTAAATGTACACACACTGACAATCAACTCAGAAAAAGCACATTCCTCCGCCATGGCGGAACAATCTTACACATGATGGTCTACTAAAAAAGGTAATAATTCATTGTCATAAAATATAGATAAAGAAAGGCTGGACCTGGATCAGCACCTTAATCAGCATCCGCACTAAAAATCGAACGCTCTTCTGGAGCCCAGGCCTCAGTCCTCCTCCACGTTTGGTGGAAAACAGTGAAGTAGTTTTTGCATAATCCTGCTGAAAAATCAGATTTCCATAACTTCAGGAGGCCACATAATATGACTCGACCTTCGCAAAACACTTCTACCAAAACTCCCTCAAATCTAATAAATGTCAGAAACCTTATTTAAGACATTTAGTCTCAGTGGTTTGGAGTCGACGGTCATGCAGTTGCCTTTACTGCTGCCTTATCCATTATTTGAATTAAAAGTTGGTGATGTCATTGTGCGTTAGACAGTCTAATAAAAATGTACCATTGGGTGCCAAATTATGTTTAATCCCTTTTATTGCATGGTGAATGTGAAAAATAACTTAAGGAAAGCCGTAGCTTTGCCCAATAAAGGACGTGTAAGATGTAGTTTTGTTCAGTGAATAATTCCCTGTTGAAGACAACACACACACACACACACACACACACAAGCAATATAAATATTAATACTAGGGATATACATGAATAATTTCTCAGTGGTGAGACCACTTGTTTCGAACTCCGGAGCCTCTCAAGGTTTCCTGAATTTACTGCATGTGAAGCAGACTGAGCCAAGTTGCATTGCAATTTTTTGTTTTAGGAATTAAAACACGTAGGAGTTTAGGATGTTTGGTTGACATGTTACATAAAAAGCTGACTGAATGTTGAGAAACTCTGTTCTACATCACTGACCAACGAGCCTAAATTATAGATTGCCTTCTCAACTTACCAAAAACCAATAAAAGGAGCCAACCTTATTCCCCTTTGTCTGAAGTAATGTAGTTTGTGTTTTGTCCGTAGCTTAGCTAATGATTGGTTCACATGGCAGGGGCTCGGGTGATCATGGCGTGCCGGGACGTGGCGAAGGGCGAGGAGGCGGCCGCCAGTATACGCGCCGCGTACTCCAAAGCACAAGTGGAGGTGCGGGAGCTGGATTTGGCCGACACCTGCTCGATACGTGCCTTCGCACAGGAATTCCTGAGAGGTACAGTCGGCACAGAGACGCTGTTTAACATCTACCCACAATGCTCCGGTGCATTGTTACGTAAGTACCACTGCTGCCATGTTTTCAATCTTTTTTGTGGGGGCGGGTGTTCTCGTCTTCAGATGTCGACCGTCTTCACATCCTCATCAACAACGCCGGGGTGATGATGTGTCCCTACACCAAGACCATCGATGGCTTTGAGATGCACATCGGTGTCAATCACTTGGGTAAGACGTCACGGAAATTGACTGTGTTTCATGAAATCATTCAAACAAATCTCCTGGGTTACCTGATAGATTTGTCAGAGATTTAGCTTTTCTGAAATATTTATTGTCACTGTACAGATTTGAAATAAGTCTGTAGATTCCTAATTAGGAAAGACACACAAATTAAGACTATAAAGTAAAAGATGAAAGCCTAAAATAGAATCAGAGTAAAAATAGGATGAAAAATATAAATAAAGATAAAAATTTGTATATTCAAGGAATCAAAAAAGAGTATAGACAGTATTAGAGTAAAGTGGCATTGCTCAGTAGGAGGTATTAGGATAACTATCGTATTTGAGGAGTGGTGAATTAATATGAAGAGAAATACAAATAAATAAATACTTCAATGGATAAATAAATAATGAATAGATAAATATTTTTTGTTTAACCACCTTTTGGATCCTGACTCACATCTTTGAAAAAGACTGGCATGTAAAATAAAGTAGAAATTCATATTGTAATCAGTTTCAAAACTTGCTCAACCAGAATATATTAATGTAAATATATGTCCATTATCATGAGATTTTGAAATCTAAAAAATGTGGGGACTGATATCTGAGATTAGCCAATTAAATCAAGTTTGTACATTCAATCAGAATCAGTACAATGAGTATTTTTTCGACTTAATCGTGGCAGGTCACTTCCTGTTGACGTCCCTCCTGGTCGGGCTAATGAAACGCAGCGCGCCGGCCCGCATCGTGGTGGTCTCCTCGCTGGCGCACAACTTCGGCTGGGTCCGTTTCCATGACCTGCACAGCCAGGGCAGCTACAACAGTGGTCTAGCGTACTGCCAGAGCAAACTGGCAAACGTGATCTTTGCCAGAGAGTTGGCCCGCAGACTCAAAGGTACGCAAACACACACAAATCTGCCCTGGCAAACGTAGTAACAGAGAGTAACAATGATTTGTCCCACGATCCGTCGCTCCCCCCCAGGCACCAATGTGACCGTGAACTCGGTCCACCCGGGGACGGTGAACTCTGACCTCACCAGACACTCGACCCTCATGACGATATTCATGACGGTCTTCTCCATGTGGTTGAAAACCCCGCGGGAAGGAGCGCAGACCAGCATCTACTGTGCCGTGGCGGAGGAGCTGCACTCGGTCTCCGGGAAACACTTCAGGTGGGTGACAACAAGTTAGACCAAAATATCTATGACCGCATCAAATTGACTCATTTATTTACTTGCGTATTAATTTATACTGAAAATGTTCCATCGTCTCAATTTCTTGATTGTATAGAAACTGATTTTAATGTGTAACTACATTGTGTATTTTGTGTTTTTATGTATGTGAAGCACAGATGGACAATGACATTCCGCTATCTTGACTAAATAATCAAACCCTTATAGATAAGTTGGTTCAATTTAAAAAAAAAAATGATGTCACTATTTTCCAAAAATACCTGAGAAAATGACTTCTTGGAGCATTTTTTAAATCTCTACTTGTTGTGTCTCTTGTCAGGGCAGTGGTGCTTTTGCTTCTTGCATTTGTATATTAGCTCCTTGTAATTATGTCGGTATAGAAGTTGTGAATCATTGTAAGTCGCCACAGGCGGAAAGTTTAACCCGACTGTACAGCAGTAGAGAATTTAATTTTGATATCTTACTGGCAAACCTTTCGTCCCATCTCCTCATTTTAAAACCCCCTTTTTTATAAAAATCAAGCGCGTATCGTCAAGAGCTCAAACAACAGGTCTGCCCTTCCCAAAGCGTTGACGGATAAAAGAAACGACGGTATCAGATCTCTGCACCGAGGGAGATGACTCAACGCCATCAAGAGCCCTTTATCTAATATTCAATCTCCCTTCTTTTTGTTTCAGTGACTGCGCCCCCGCCTTTGTTGCCCCACAGGGACGGAGCGAGGAGACGGCGAGGAGACTGTGGGACGTCAGCTGCGAGCTTCTCGGTATCGAGTGGCACTGATTTTCAGCGTTTCGCCATCACCTCTTTCAGGCCTTGTCCACACGTACATGGGTATTTTTTTCCCCGTTCACAAGCAAACTGCGTTTTATCTCACTGAAAAAACCGAACGTTTGCAAAACTCTTTCCAGGTTGAAGACGTTCAGTTGTAGAGTTTTTTGGGGTTGTGATGTTATTGCCGTTTTTGGGACCAGTAATAATGTTTCCAGGCTTCTGATTGGCCAGCATGGCTTCATGGTGAGGGTTATATCACCACCTGTTGGTTCGGCATACTACTGACAGCGTGGTTTTCATGTGGACAGAGATATATATATCGCATTTCTCCCTTTTTTAAAAAAAAATGAATACCCGTGTATGTGTAGAGTAGGCCTGTTTTTTTTTAAGGAGTCCTTATCCCTTCTGCCATCATCCATTTCATTTGTTTTATTATGTTTTTTAAAATGCTCTTTGTACTTTGAATGAGTCTTACCTAATAGGCAGTCAGGTAATTATGTAAGGTACTATCAAGTAAAGTTGCTTTTTTAAAAATGTGTAATAATGCAGTAATTACATTATAATAACTTGAATATTTTGATGCCGTACAAAACCATTCAACTGTATCATCATGTGACCACAAAATAACTTTTTTGACCTTATGTTTTTTAGTGACAGTGTAGGCAAAAAAAAAAAAAGAAGCAACTTGACGTATTGTAAATTCCTGTCAGCTACTGTGAAGGGTCAAGCCAGGGTTCAAGACCAGCATCTTTATTGCGCGTTGAATTGTTCAGAATTTGCAGCTAAAAATTGCCTCACTTTTGTGCCAGCGTTTCTAAACGATTGCAAATCGCAGGGTTTCTTACAGTGTCTCCAAGCCGGTTCAATGAGAAATTAGTAAACTTTATCGGAGATCAGCGTCGGTCTGACCCCCTCAATTAGTGCTTGAATTGCATAAATGTATTTTTGTGATAACTGTAGTACATATAGGCCATAAGAGAGCTTTTCTATTTTAAAACCACATCACGGCAATATACTGTACACGGAGGATTTCATCCATTTGCATTGCCAAAAAAACTGCACATTCCTGGAGGAACTGCAGTTTTACTCGTGTTTCCTTCTCAGCATTCACAAGCAGGTTGCCAAGAGTTTACATTCTGTGTTTTATACGAGTGAAATATGCCTTTTATTACACTTACATTCATGTTAAGAGTTGAATGTTTACATTTGATGTAAATAAACAGAAATATTGATATAAATGGCGCGGCATTAGTGCTTTTTTTGAAGAATTTATCATCCAAATGCTGTCAGGAAAAAACTGAGTAGTACGCGAATAGAGAAATTGATCATCCCAACAAATGTTGTAGAAGGTTGAATCATCAGCGTAGAGCAAGAATTGTGCGATCGGAAAGTATTGAAGTTAAGTCCCCTATTTTGGGAAATTCATTTATTCTCTTTCTTGCAAGATTAAAGCTGGAAGATTCTGAATACTTGAAGCCAAATATGAAGCTAATGCTAGTACCCGCATAACTATTAAAAACTTTTTCCACACAGAATTACTGCTCCCAACTAACAAACTGGTACATAACCCATGTGTTGTTGTTTTTTAGACTATAAAATATTGTTTTTTGTAAACATATTTATCAGTAACCTTCAGAGGAAAAGGAATTTTGTTACCTATGAACAGAGCCAGGCTAGCTTTTTCCTCCCCATTCCCTTTTTTTATGTTGAAGCCACAGTGTGTAATATTTAGGAGAACTTATTCACAGAAATTGAATATATTGTCCACAACTATGAGTTCATATATGTATAATCACCTGCAACAAAGAACCGATGTTTTTTCGTCAACTTTGAATGAGTTAAATATAGTTACATGAGGTGGACCCGACCGCCATATTTCCTACGACGTGTTGAATATGGTTGTTGCACAACGCGGTCCAGCATACGTTGCATTCGCGTTGAATTTTCAGATGCTGCCGGAAACTGGAAATGGAATCAGTGGTGTGCCGCCAAAAAGTGTCCCCTGCCAGGTGCTCAGTTGGTTGCGGTTTGAAACTTTACCACCAGACGCCACCAGAAAAGTACAAAGAAATTACACACTGTAGCTTAAAGCTAGCAGTGATCAGGAGCTTCATGTTAAGCAAACATCTAACTCCTGACAAGAAAGCAAAATAGCACTTTTAAGTTTTAAGAAACTGGCAGCATCAACCTCAGGATTCCACAAATTTTCTATTACATTTCTTTTATTATTTCAATTTTCAATTCAATTTTCTTTATTTCACAAAGGGTGTCAAAACATTTCAGAAATCATTAGTTCCTGCATCATTGAAGCAGTTACTTTATTAAATATTTGAAAGTTTTTTTTCCATACTCACTAATATAAAGTGCGGCAGTGATGAGACAACAGTCCAAGTTGAGGAGGACTCGAGTGCAAGAATGTTTGTATGCGTTTCATCTCAAAAGGTCTAAACTGGCTTCGTTTTTCAGCTCTCACCAATCGACACCCAATATTCACAGGAAGTCTTCAGACTATTGCAGCAGAGGGAAGCGAGGCAAAGGGACGTCACAGTGTCTCCTCTGGGTTAACATGTACTTCGAGACCATGTGATCAGAAAAGCTTAAAACACACATTCTTGACAAGGCAGCTTCAGCAACACGGGTGATTGTCGTGAATTAGGTGAATGAAAAGATTTACGGTGTCACTACGTTTACGTTGTTTTCCGTTTCCAGGTGAGCGAAGCAGGCAAAAACAACAACAATACACATCGGCAGATAACATGTGACCACAGTTCGATCCCTTTTTTCGCAAGATTATTTGACTCATTATCTGGGTAAGTTAATCATTATGACTCATTCAGTAAGATATGGGTCGTGTCTCCCATGACAACAATGCATAATTCAAAATTAGCAACACTGATGTAATCATAACCAAAACACAGGATGACATAAAAAAAAAACATCCACTCAGAGACATAACTCATCACTAGAGAGTTGATGTAATGTATAATGAATTAAACCTGATCTGTAAGTGGGTCCCTTTCTGTATCCAACCTAAAACTCTTTTGCATTTTTTTTGTAAATGTCTTAACTAAAATGCCCTTGACATTAATTTCCCTTATCTAAAGGGAGTGTTTGCTGAAAGCCCGACAGAAAAGGTGCTATACAATGTAAAACAAGTGAACAGCTTCATTGGAATTACAAAAACAAGACGACATCGTTTCACTGACAACATGTGCGGTTCTTGGCGGGGGACACTTCATTACATTTACGATACACATGAAATATGGGGGGGAATGAAAATAAAAAGACCTTCACGTGACACGTCAAAGATATTTTCCCTTTAAGGTTGAGGTAACAGACAAACCTTAGTCAAACACTGACTTACTGTACAGATATGCTTATATTGTGTAAGAGACTCATTCCACTGCAGGAGCACTGTTCCCTCTGCACAGATGACAGATAACGGCAAAAAAATATGTCCAGAATGTAAATAAAGCACATTGGTGATTTTTTTTAGATGTTTCCTCTGAAATATTGACATAAAACACAGTTTCAGTGTTTCACTGACCTCTCTCCCTCCGGTTCTGCGTGTTTTGTCTGTGTCACCTCCGGTATGTGGGACGGGCGCGGTCACAAGCGTGTTTTGTTGCACAGACAATCACACACTAACAGTTATGTAACAGGTTCCAGGAGCAACCGGATTATAACACCTGAACAACCCCTGCAGTAAGGTCAGAGTTAAAACTACCGGAGGTAAGAAAAACATTTACAGGGAATTTTTAAGTGATGCTTCCAAAAATTTCTGATTATATCCTAGCACAGTTTATGTTTGTGTTAATATGACACCTGGAGCCAAAGAACAAGTGGGGGGACATGGTGTCTCTGAACTCATCATCATATAACAGATGACCTACTTGACTGGCCTGTCTCTCATAAGGGGTTTATTCTTTATTAATCTCATGTTTTATCTAAAGGGTGCTTTATTAATCATAATCCACCATAATCTGCAGCAGATATTAGATGTAATGTGTTGTTTACATAACATCTAATATGTGCAGCTCTCCTGTTACATACAATGTGCATGTGTGTCATATAGATCTGAAAGTTTACTGATCCCACACCAGCCACACATTTCATATCAGAAAAAACCCTGGATCATTTTACTGCAATTCATTTGCAGGTTTACCTGTTTGTTTTTTTTAAGTGTAAGTGCTCCGTGTAATTCCCCCGTTGTGCCGACCGTGCCGTTACCTGGCAGTGGGTCGGCCCTTGCGCTGCTGAGATGACTTGTTGAGGTGTTCGGACAGCCACTGGCGACAGATGTTTTGCATCACAGAGTCCTGCGCCCCCTCGGCGGCCTGAAGGACGTCCTGGACCAAAGGGCCGGCCCGGCTCGACTCCAGCTTGACCGCGAGCAGGTACGCCGGCCGCAGCTTACTGCACAGCAGGTAGGCTTTGATCTGCGAACAACAGGGACGACGTGGTGAGAATAAAAGTGATTTGTTATTCCTTGAGCAGGTCATTGTAGTTTAATGAACTTAGAATGACAAGATAGGCAGCTTCCACGGGAAAACAAAGTCATATCGCTGATAAGAGGGCAGGAGAGAGTCAGGGTCATTGTGATTTCTATATTTGCAAAACATGTTCTCAGGCAGGAACAATATTCACGGTGAAGGGCAGAGGAGGATAAAACTCGATCACGATTACACTACCTTGCTTTCTGTGCTCTTGGTTTCCAGGATGAGACTTTCCAGCTCCTTCGCCTGCATCAGATAAATTGACAACAAACGTCTCGGTGACCAAGAAAAAAAACGTAAAGCCAAAGTCGCGGTCGTGCTCATGTTATCATTCCGTCACTCACGTCAGACGGCGCCTTGTCCGCAATGGAGACGCAGCTGAGGATGAGGGCGTCGCAGTCGTTTTTGGTGGCGGTGCCCGATTCGGCCACACATTTGAGCAGCTGCCGCACGGCTCCGTACTGCCGCTGTCTGACGAGCCTTTGACCGGCCCGCGTGTAGACGGCCTGCGCCTCCAGCTGGAAGTCCTGAGGCACGAAGAGAGGGAAGAGCTGCGTTCTTCATATGTGAACGGCAAACTCCGGAAAATGTTAGAACACAATTTTTCCAACATTTTCCGGAGTTCATGTCTGAAAACAGTTTTTTCTTTGTCAAGTTTTTTTTTTGTCTTTCTACTGACATTACAAGTAAATGGGTTGTTTCTCTTTCTTAGATTATGAGTAATCCAGTTTTGAAAGACAAATACTTACTGATCTCATGTATCAACATACCTGTATGACTCTGTAAGCAATGCCAAACCCCTCTTCTATGTTTTTTCCTCCGAGCATGACCTGAAATCAAGGGCACATCGATCCAGCTAGGTATTTAAAATCTTATTTGTACACACAATTAACTGTATTATTATATGCTTGAGTTATTCAAGCATATTTAACAATGTTTTCATAACCCATCCCTTTGACATCCCTTATATTTCCCCATCAGAACAAAACATCTTACTTAATGACCTTAAAATGTGACCTCACCTTACAGGCTACCTCAACCTTCATAGGACTTCCCCCAAACAGTGTGGGTGGTGGATTGGACCCAGGGGACTTGGAGGAAGGTGAACTGGTCTGTGGAGCCTTGGAGGAGGCAGCGGTCTCACAGCGATGGAGGAAACGGGTCACCTCCAGCTGGAGCTCAATTGTGTTCATGTGCCTTTACGAAAAAAAAATGAGACAGCAGAGGTTCATACTTAAAAAAAACAAAACAAGATAAAAAGTCTATTTGACAGGAAGCAAACGTGTTATGCATACGTGGGAGTAATGGAGCAGAAGCGCAGACTTAATAAAGATGTGTCAAATAACCTGGAAATATCACTGGACGACATCATCTTCCTGAATGAGTTGACCTGAGATTTTCTCCTCCCAGTGCCTCGACCTTGCTGCTCCTGAAGGTATGTCCTCAGGTGCTCTTTGGCTCTGACCAACCAACGCTGTGCAAGAACAAGGACAAGGGTACACTTTGTCAAACGAGCAGGGGAATTATGTAACAGCTCTGCCGATTGCATATCTGTGTGTGTGTGTGGGGGGGGGGGGGGCATACCTGCTGTTCTCCCAGCTGCAGGTATGAACTCGCTCCATGTGTGAAGAAGCGGATGCAGGTCATGGCTGCACGAACGTGATCCTGTCCAGGTGAAGAACATGTTACGAGACAGGTTTGATGTGATTATCTGTCAGCGATCGAATGTCATCATGTCAGTGTATGAGGCAAAATTATAAACTTGCATTTGTAGTTTTTAATTATTGCACTGACTGATGACACAATATGAATCTAATTTGTTGCAACATCATTACTGGGGTAGAAAATAAGAAAAAAAAAAACCCTGCAACAACTTTTTGAACTTTTCTATCACATTTGTTTTTTTTTCTTGCAAAATACCGCAATTTGACCTCTTCAGGAGATTGCTTCATAAGAAGGAGAATCACAGGTTTAATCTATATTTAAAAATTGTAGGTACATATCTTAACCACTAGGCCCCTAGGGCGTCCCTATTAATATGGATATATGAGAACCTGTCTGAATGAGTTTTTTTTAGGTTTAATAATGTGGAACAGGCTATATTTTTTCAAATGATAATTCAAATCTAATTAGATGTCTCTTTACCGTCATGAACTGTTGGAGTTGGTAGAGAGTGTTGAAGTATCCACGCCGCTGCAGGAACTGGCAGGAGGCGATGAGGTAGCGGCTGCATGCCTCCAGGCCGGGGTCCAGTTTTTCTAGGGTCCCCTGCAGCGCGCCGAGACGCCCCCGCTCCAGGCTGGGCTGCAACACGCCCTCGAGGAACACCTCTTCTGGGAAATCCTGGGAAAGCCGTGATAAAGAAAGAGGAACATATACTGTAAGTCAAACGTGGGGAATACGGAAGCAATGGCACATGCAGCAGATAAGTGACATTGACTACATTATCGCTTTTTGACTGTCCTTCCTGTGAACGCAGATTTTCTGTATCTAGAGCATCAGAAAACTCTTCTTGGACGCATCCTAGATTTTTCCACCATATGTCACGCCATGCTCCTAGTTGCTGTGGCCAAATTCTGTCTCCATCACAATGAATGCTCCCATCTTCAGCTCTGGAAAAAAACAGTCATTGCAGACTGATTTGCGCCAACGCAGAAACAAACGAAATACAGAGATTTACTTTTACCTGGGGCTTATAGTCTCTGTCAACATTGCGTGAACCTTTAATTTGCACCTTGTTTGAGCAACCCGAGATCTTAGCGACAACAGAGTGAAATAACATCAGAATTTGCTTCAGTTGCTTGTCTGACTCCAGACAAACTCCACCGTAAAAGGTTTTTTTAGCAGCAGAAGTCTCACCTTGCTGAGCAGGTAAGTCAGGGCCTCCGTCATGCAGTCGTGACGCATGTAGAAGCTGATGAGCGCGAGGTGAGTGCCGTACGTGCTCAGGTAGAACAGACACTCCGGGTCGAGGCCGCTGCTCAGCGTTTGTCCCTCGGGTCGCTCAAGAGGACCCGCATCACTCAGAGCCTCCTCCAGCTCCCGCAGGGATGCCAGGATGTCCTCGCCGACCGACTGACGCAGGAACAAACAGAAAACAAAAAGGGGGAAATAAAGGTAAAAGTATGTAAACACACTTGTGCACGTTGTAATTCATTCTAACAATATGATAAGGTCAGATAGAACAAGCAGAGCTCCATCACTGGACACACACCCACATTAATCCAGGTAAACGTACACCACAGATGCTAATAATTATAATAATTTACAAGCTTCACGGTTCGACATGGAGGGGAGAAGACCCCCTTGGCACCAAACGATATGTGGAAGATTCCTAAGGTGTCATGTACCAGGGGGCTGGGGGGGGGGTGGGTGGAGGAGCAGCACTGACACATTCTCAATGACTCCAGACTGAACGCACCAGAGCAGTTACTCTGGTGACAGTGTCGCCCTACCGTAGTCACAGTGGGTCGCACGACGGTCTCCAGGTGCTGGACGATCTCCTGCAGCAGTAATGGACCCTGGTTTAGCTGGTTTCGGTCGACCGGAGCTTTCAGGCAACGGCAGAACTTCTCCCTCGCCCCCGGGAGGTTCCCTGCCTTCAGAGAGGCCACCCCCCAGGCTTGCCACACGCCACTTGGGTCCAGACCACTCTTGGTCGATACCTAGCAAAGCAGGGTACAGCCACAGTGTTTAGTTTTCTGGGCAAGACCCTAACTGATCGAATTTAGGTCATGTTGGTTAATGAGCTGCCTGATTAGGGGTTTTCTGCACCGTGGTACAGTTTTAGGTTTCATTAAATAGGTTCCCCTGACAAATACATGTAATAAGCCTCACCTCCACTGCCAGCTGGTAGTACTCGGCCTCAAGCAGCTGATTACGAAGCCGCGTGACGGCAGAGGTCTCCAGAATGTCATCCAGGGAGGGAATATATTTGTAATTGGCCGTCACAAGAATCTTCAGCACGTCGACTTTACTGATGTAACTGTGGACGGAAGAGAAACAGTGGGGAAAAAACAATGTTTGAGACAAAATTGAGCGAGACAGACAGACAGGCATGATGTCAAGTTCAACATCTCACCTGTCACACAAGGCGAGATCCTGGCTGCGCCCGACCTTGACGAACATCAGCTTGGCGCTGAAGAGCAGCTGGCGCATGACGTCGGTCAGGAGGCAGGCGTCCACCTCCGGGTTGGTCAGCTTACAGGACAGAGAGCGGCAGTGGACGATGAGCTGATGGCCACAGGCCGTTTGGTCGCTGTGCAGGGACAAAATGGCCACGCAGAGGTACGCGCTGGGAGCCTACAGGGTTGCAGGACAAGAAACTCATTATTAATCGTAATGACAGATCAGTTGCATCCATCCAGTTTCATGATAAATGTTCAAATCCAGACCTGTTCGTAGTAGAACTGGCTCCGCAGCAGCTGGTTCTCGGCAGCGTTTGTGCTCAGTTGGATCTGTCGCTGGACCACTTCAGGCAGATGCAGCATCCCGTCCAAAGCGTCCTCCGTCACCACAGTGATACCAGCCACTGCACAGCAAACACAAAGTTCATATTTACGACCTCTTGTACATTGCATTTATCAGGACTTTTACAGAAGATCAATCCTACATCTTGTAGTTAAAAATAAATATAAGGTTTTCTGTAAAAAAAAATCTTTTTTTCCTCTAATATAGCAAAAAGGAAATTGTTTCAAGGTGTTATTATATTTACCTTCAGCTGGTTCCAGCTCATCATCAGAACTGCAAATGAAGAAAAAAAATTCAAATCCCAAGCACATGTAGTTGTTTGTATATATATATATCTAGACACTTATTTGCAGACTCCCGATTTATACTCCAGGAGCTAAATTCCAAGAATTTTTTTATAGCAAGCACAAACTCCTCATTTATTCAATCCTGTTTGAATGTGGTATAAGGTCTGGTTTTGGAATTTGGATTTATTCCAGGCCTTTGCATAAGCAGCATCTGCCTCTCAAATGCTCTGGATGTAAAAGATCCTGCAATATGCTTAAAAAAAAAATTTTTACACCGCAAAATCCTGATGAAATGTTGTGTCTGTCTACAGGATCTTACTCTGGGTGAAAGTAGGCGTAACACTGGTCACAGACTCTGACTTCTTCTCCTGGGCATCCCTCCACAGGCATCTTGCGCTCAGAACACGCGTGACAAACCAGGCGGCCACATCTCCGACAATGATGCCGTCTGTTGAACTGAAGCGTGAGGAGAAGAAAAAAAACACAAATAGTGTCAACAGTGAAAACCATAACACTGGATCATATAATTTTTCTGCTTTGTGCTTTTGAAATCAACCATCACGTTCCTCTCATCCAAGTTCCTCTCAAAATTATGAAACAGCTCCATTCAGCACATTTACGGTTTGCAGACATTTCCAACAAAGAGTATAAAACTAAGTTCGAAAAATATCCTTTTTTTCTGGCAACACCAGTGAGTCTCAAAATTGTTTCACCCACTCACCATGGTGAACCTCTCGCGCCGGCAGACCATGCACACGTGCTGCTGGGTGTCGGGGACCCAGTCTTTACAGGCTGGGGGTTGGTCCGGAGGCTGGAACTTGGCGGGCGAGCGACGTTTCCTGCCCGCTGAGCTCCGATCTTTCTCCCTGTCCGTGCTGTTCGTGGAGGATGTGTGTGTAGGGGTGCTGCCTGTTGTGAAACATTAAGAAGAACAAACATATATAAACAAGGGCACCTGACATTGATTTTACACCATATACAAAAAAATCATCTGAATATTTTAAGATTTTGGAGTTTATTAATCTGCAAATGTCCACCGTGCTCTGAGAGAAATGTCCCTCTTTCCAAATAAAGTGTCCTTGAGCAAGAAACATATCAACTCCCGCAGTGATATCGCGGCTGATTTCATTCAAGGAAAATTCCCAAGTGTAGATGTCTCACTCAAAGAGGTTGTTGGAGATTCAATTCGACTGGACGATTGGGAGCAGCTGTCTGGAGCCGGACACTGCGTCAGCGCGTCCTGGAGGCTGATTACAGAGTCTGGAAAAAATGAAATATCATATATCTTAACATAAATGTCAGTGACATGAATGACTGTGGTAGAAAAGCCACCGTGTGTTGCTCACTAGGCACTGACCGGATCTCGTGCGCTCTCTGGGGGCACAGGAGAAGTCGAGGGCGTTGCATGCGTAGTCGGCCAGAAGCCTATCGATGTCCGCGGCACCGAAGCCGGCCTCCTGACCGACCAGGAGACTCTGGAGGGTTCGCACCGCCACGTCGGCCCAGTCCACCTTCAGGTTCATCAGCAGCTGCTCGAGCATCAGCAGGGGCTCCGACAGCAGCGGGAAATAGTCCTGCCTGGCTGACGGGGGCAGAGTCAGCAGCACCTACAGGGGGAAACACAGTCACTGGTATTAACAAAACCTTAAGATATAAAGCAATTAAGCTGCTCTTCAAACACATCAGGGGCAATCTTTACAAACTGAAGAGTTGCAAAAGTTGTTGTCCACAAGCCATGGTTCCCAAAAGCCTGCAAGTTAGGGCGTGTAACCGAGTTCCTTTATTAAAACTTTACCGACGCCAACTGATGATGACGTAACAATTCCAGTTACGCCAAACCCAAATAAGACACACAGTATGAGCACAAACAAAATACTACACCAGTCACACCAGTGCTCATCTTCACATTCACAAACCTTAGAGCCCAGATGAAGAGCGTGGATGTGTCGCCGACGCTCCTCGGACACCTGCCTCTGAAAGTGCAGCGTGAGGTAGTCGGCCAGGAAGTGACAAGCAGCCAGTCCGGGGCAGCGGTCCAGAGCGAGCTCGCAAATGTCCAGGCCGACCGCAGAATCAGAGAGGCCCTCGAGCAACTAAAGAAATTAGAAACGGGCGGAAAAGGAAATGAAGACGGTGAGAAAGGAATTAAGATAACCACAAAAAACTAAAACAAACAAAACTGTAAGATAACTTGTATTTGTTGTATGTGTAATTACATGTACATAGACAGACTATGTACACTATCCACCATATAGTGTCTGTATAAAGATGGAATGTGCAGTGAATAGGGCTTATGTGCATGTAATTATGCATTATACTGCATTTGACAAACTATATATGTTAAGAGAATCATTGATGTGGAGAGTTTTTCAAAGACCTTACAAGCTATTGTTAGGCTATTTTTACTTGCCTGTTTAAACGTAGCATAGTATTAGAAGACGGTCTTTGCTAATAACTGTCCTTTGAATTTCTCTGGACACATATAGTGTATGATTGTGCACTTGTACCTGAAAAGCCTCGTCTGTCTGTCCCTTCTCCAGCAGATGAAGCAAATGCTCAGTTGTTAGCTTCAGTCTCAGCTGGTCGGACACAGGATACAGCTCCAACCACTGTGCACAAAGAGCAAACTCCTGCGAAAAAATAAATTGTGTTATTGTGCATTCTGGAGATTAACTTGTGTATTAAGCCGTGGTACTTAGGAGGTAACAAAGTTTTTGTTTCACATTCTACAGGTAATGAATCAATATTTGTTGACTAAATGGCCAGAGGGCTGTTGTACACACTTTTGCCTCCAGCATCTTGGACATTATGGACTCTGCGTTTGTCTCAGACTCGGCCCTTAGCTCCTGCCACGTGGCACAGGGCAGCGGAGGTTGTAAATTCAACATCTGCGACAAAAGGGAAGGATGAAAGGGCAATTGTAAAAATTGGAAAAGTCAAATTAAGTAACTGAGGAACAGAATGTAAAATCACGAGTAAGGACATGGTTATGTAAGACATGGAAAACACGTTCTGCGAGCCGAAGTCAAGTTGAAACATTACGCTCAGGTGCAACACGAGGACAGGCGTCCAGGCTGAACATGATTTAAATATTTCCATCTCTTGCACTTTTGTCTGACGAGTCTTCCATGGTTACTTTGCTTTGGCGAGTGACATATATAGTGTAAATAAAAATTGATCTGACTTCAAATCCCCCAGACTTTACCATACATTGATTTATTTGTGACAGCCCAACAAAATATCATTTGACCACCACATATCGATTTTCCAATTTTTTTAAAACTATTTAAAATGGTAAAATCTTGTTTCATTGAAGAGCTCTCTCCATGTGCCTGTCATAATCATTTCAGAAAAGGCCCCACCCTAATCAACCGCTGCCACAAATAGAACCTATATTTCTGTGGGAGTCACTGTACCAGGCGATAGATGTCCAGTTCTTTCTTCTTGAGCTCCAAGTCCATTCTGAGTGCGGCTGCCGTGTCTGGGTCGTTGAGGCAGAACTCGAGCAGCTCCAGGCAGGAGGACAGAGGCCAACGCTCCAGAGCGTGGAGGGCGACTCGCGCTCGCAGGTTCCCGTCCTGTACGCGGAACAGTTGACCTGGACCTGCAACTCCATCTGAATACAGGCAATCAGATAAACAAACGTTAGAAACAACTGCTACATTCACATTATATTATATTATTTATGCATTGATTTTCCTATCACACTTTGGCAGGGATTTGTTTAAAAAAGTGGCTTGCATGTTAAGAGATTATCATGATGAATTCAAGATCAAAACTAAATTACATGAATGAGCTAATGATTAATTTTTATTACCGGATAATCTATTATTCATCTCATTGAATGATTAATCATTTAGCCTGTAAAATGTCAGAAAATGGTGACTTTCCCAAAGAAATAAAATTTACAAAAAAAGGGAAAAGTGGAAACCAGCAAAGGTTTTTGGCGATTTTTTAAAATTGTAAATAACTTGCGATGATAATTTAAAGTATCATATCATTATATTAACATTTATTTGAAGCCTGCAACGGCCAAAATAACTTCAAGTTAGTTGCATTTCCCAGCATTCCTCACCCTCTAAAGCAGCACAGGCAAGCAGCTGGTCTCTTAGCGCCCCCTCCTGGCTACTACCTTGCCCGTAGAGCTCCAGCAGGCTCAGAGCTCGGGCCAGGTCTCTGGAGTTAAGGGCCTTCTGAAAGGCCTCGGCAGCCACAGCTTGGGCAACCTCTTCTTGTGGTCCAGACAGCAGGAGAGCAACAAGAGGTTTCCCGCAAACAACCGCCCCGAGTCCGGCAGAGCCTCCCTCGCCCTCGCCCAACGGGCTGCCCAGCACCGGCTCAGCCATGGAGTGCAGGTAGGCCCAGAGGATGGGGAACTCTTTCAGCAGGTTGTCTGCTTCCCGAGAGATCTGCTCACCGTCCAGGACAGCTTCTTTACGTCCGCTGCGAAAATAACCAGACCACCCGGAGGATTGCGTTCGGGCGGTTTCTCCTTTACATGCACTCAGACACGCCAGCGTGGCCAGTAGCAGAGAGCGAGACTTGAGGAAAGACAGGGCTGACGGAGTGAGGAGAAAAGAGGTCGATGAAGAGGAGGGTGGATGAGAGGGAGGCGAGGAGGAGAGATTGGTCGGTGGAGCAGAGTGGTGGTCCGCCGAGTCCTCAGAGTCCGAGCTCGTGTCAGACTGAGAAGCGCCCGTGGGAGTTTCTGTGATTCCCAGAGTGGGCATGTGCTCGTGAGCGTGCTGTTGGAGCAGCACAGACAAGCTGGCAACGCTGAACGCTCCATCGTCTTTTTTGGCCTGATCGGAGTCTGGTTCAGCAACAGGACCGGAGAGCCACAAGGGTAAAGTCTCACAGCATCGCTGGACAATCACCTGCTGGACACTCAGTCGCAGACCTTCCTGCTGCAGCAAGGACAGAACTCTGAAGAGACACGGGACATGAAGTAAGTGAGGTACGGTGTTGCCTTCAAATACGTCACCGGTTAGTTTAGTGTCTATCCAAGAGAAATATTAAAGCTAAAAAATGTAAATTTCCCTATTTGCAAAGCGTCTACTATGTGGCACCTTTACCCCCACTCTCCTTATTCGTGCTGCTATGTAACTATTTAGCAAAGTCGAATTTCATAGACAGACTAAGTGAATTGATCCCAGTGATGACAGATGTGTGTACCTGTCAGGAGACACCTGTCTGTCAAATAGCAGGTGGGAGAGGAGCTGAAATGGGGCTTGGAGCAACACCAGCAGCGGATTCCCGAGTTTCACATCACCGCTCAGGTCTGGGAGAAACAGCAAGAGCGAAAAATTTAGAAAAGAGAAACCAGGTAGAAAAAGGAAAAGAAAACGCAAATGTCTGGAAATGTTTCCTGACTTGGACAATCTCCTACAGCGTTCTTCACATGTGAACGTTAAACTCTTCAAAACAGCTGTAGATCATGGAAGGGAGTGTCCAGACAAAGCGACAAGAATTTCTCATAAAACAACGGCATGCAGTTAATCTGTTGCCACTGGCAAAACTCATAAGGTAGAATAATCTAAAAACTGCAAAAACTTCTCCTTCCCGTGACAAAACTCTTGTACCTTCGGAAGAAAGGCTGCGCACCAGCACGGACGCCAGAGTGTTGACGTAGTCGAGGAAACTGCGAACGTAATCCGGCCTGGCGAGGTCTCCGTCTGGCTCGAAGGGGCAGAGCTGGTCCAGAGAACGAAGCAGCTGTTTCATGTTGGTGCGCACAGGGTGAGTGTCGAGCTCCGACTGCTTCAGGCCGGCCTGTTCGACGAGTAGCGGCAGGAGAGCGTTGCCCACACTGCCCTCTGTCGTGAGAGGTAACACCAGACATAAACAAAAGAGTTAGAATCTCTCAAAAGAATCTTAGGAAACAATATTGCAATACCCTTGGAGGATAGAGGACTTGGTTTATTGTCAAGCTCAACGTCATAGAAATCTGACCGGCGAAACGAAGAGAATGTTTACTTTATCGCATGTGAACAGCCGCGGTGAGCAGTGCTGACCTGTGCCGTCTGTAGCGGTGCTCAGCACGTGCAGCGTGGTCTCCAGGCGCTGGGCCAGACCGAGGCGAGCAGCGATGCACTCCTCGCTCAGCGTTGGGTGGCAACACAGGAGCACTTCCTGAACGCAGCAACCGAATGGGCTGGCAAACACCTGGTCCTCCATGACAGCGTCTGTGAACAAGAGTTGGTCAGGGGAAAAGAAAACGTACGTAGAATTAGTTTTTCATATTTAATATCAGGTCGGGGGGGGTAATGTTGCATCTGCGGGTATTTATTCCACCATTTGACCTGCACTATAGACAATCACCTGTTTTGACGGAGCCCTTATTAGTTGCATAATGACTGAGGATTTTGCTGATCTTTTGTAAAACCGCTGGAAATCCACAGATCCCCTCAGGATGAGGAACTTTCGGGTCAACTCTGACTCCTGGGGGAAGGCAGACAGGGATTAAAGATGAAAACCCCAAAAATAACTACCCATGCAAAAGCCGCTGATGAAACACATTAAACGCCAAAATTCATTCTTCGCACCTCGGGTCTCCAGGCTGCTGTTGTGCCTGCGCTCTGCCGTGTCCAGCAGCTGCCGGGACGTCTTCCAAAGCTGACAGTGGCAGCAGGCCAGGTCAAAGGCAGCCATGGCCGCTGGGCTGAGCTCCTGCAGCAGCGTGGAGAGCAGCTCTGAGGGGTCCGAGGAGCAGCAGCAGCTCAGCCAGTAGTCTTCCTCCAGCGAGGGCATCGGGTGAGACGGGGTGCTGAGGAGACGGTCTGCGATGTCGGACACGGAGTAGAAAGCCACGCCTGCAGGTAAACATGCACAAATGTTCAACAAACACAGAGACGTCACTTTCTCCACCTTCCCATGATGGGGAAATTAAAAGAAAGCAGCTCAACATTTTCCGGTTTACTTCCCCTTGGGGGAAAAAAGAGAAAAACAGAATGTCGAACCTGCAGCAGCAGCACTTCCGATGGCCTGCAGCGTCGACATCCCACTGCTGCCCAGCCGAGCCCTCCCCGGGCCCGACACGGTCGTGGACCCCAAGCCCTCCGAGGAGGACGATGACGACGGGGACAGGGGCTGGGTCTCAAACTTCTGCTCCACCCGGCCCAACTCCACCAGAACTTCTTTGTAGCGCTCCATGAACACCAACTCGCCGCAACAGGGCGACGCCCCGAGATCGAACACCAGAGACACCTGCAGGGGAAACAAGAGAAAAACACACAGCACCAAGATGAGGAGACATTTTGGATAAGTCGTCAACATGGAAAAAAGGAAATAGACACTAAATTGTATTAACAAAAAACTAAAAAGCAGTAAAGATATGCAAACTCTCCCTAACAAAGTAGTAGCTTATATTTTATGTGTTCATTTTTAATTCTAAATATTAATTTTCGAAGATATAAATAAATGAAAAGCAAATAAACAACACTGATGTAAAACCTTGAGTTTATACTAATAATGATTCCATTTTCTGTCACATTCATAAACTGCCGGAAGAGCCGTCAGAGTTGTATGGGTTGGGTAGAATTTTTGGGGTAAAGCCCAAGGACACTTTGGCACGTGGACTGGGGGAAGTAGGGATCGAACGATTGACCTTCTGAGTAGTGGACCTCATCAACTGTTTACTTAAGAAAATAATTAAGAGTCCAGTTTGCCTTACAGACCTGACGGGCCTCCATGAAGTTTCCGCGGCGGATGCAGGACATCAGCAGAGACTCTGGAGGGGACAACATGGCCGCGACCAGCCAGCTGTGAGGACCTCCGCAAGGACAAACCTCCAGTTCTGCACAACCCGTCACTGGCCCTCCTCCACCAAAGGAATAATTTAACAATCATGAATCTTAAAATAAATACTTGAAATCTTCAAAAGTACAAAAAAGTACAAAAAAGGATAAAGGCCCAGATTAGAGTTAAAGTGTGACTTTAACAGACCACACCAGGGCATTTACACATGTAACAGACAGTGTTTATGTCTTATACCTGATGCACTTGTGTTAACTTCTCCGTTGTGTTTCTCTGTAGAGGTCTGTCTCTCCGTAACATGCCTCCCCGGTCTCTTCCTCCTCCTCAGACTCGAGCCGTTACTGCGTCCCGAAGAAGTGGCAGTAGAGCCGACCGGTGACATGTGGAGGTGGCCTTCAGAGCCTGCAAGTGAATTTAACCATCAAGACTCAAAGAGTTCATAACTATGATCTAACTGGACTCCATCAGCCCTAATACGAAGAGAGACATGACACAGACATCCTCAGCTTGTGCGTCTCACCACTTCCACTGCCCTGGTTGCTGGTGATGATCTGCAGTCGCCACTGAGCCTCCGCGGTGCGTTTGGACAACCTCTGCAGTCGAGCGCCGAACGTCTCCGCCGTCAGCGAGCAGCCGAGACTCTCCGCCACCTCGGCCTCTCGAGGCAGCGCTCGTCCCTCCTCCTGCCCCTCCTGCTGACTCACCACGCACATGCCCTCCAGCCCTTCTTTCAGCAGCCTCAGAAAACCCTCCATGGCGGTCACGTCGACCAGAAAACCCCTGCAGCCCTGGATGAAGTGACCCAGGTCCAAGTGGCTACGGTAGGATGCCGTCGGTGAGCTTGCGCGCAGCTTCCGGCTCTCTTTCCTGCAGTGATCAGTCTCATCTCTCTTTGCTTTGGCTCCTGCTTCCACATTTGTGTTCCTTGTATCTGATGAACCGTCTTGAAAGGCATTCCCTGTGTTCTGAGTTAATTTTGCGTCTCTTTGAGTCTGCAGCGTAAAGTCGGCGGTGGACAGAAAGAGGAGGGAGAAGATGTTCTCCAGGAGCTCCAAGCGGAACATGGCTGGCACAGCCTCCAGATAGAGCTGGCATTCTGACAGGTAGTGCTGGAACTGCATATGGCAATCTGGAAGAACAAGGCCAGGTTTTAATTCAGAACAAAGATGACCTCAGCTGTTGTTGTAGTATTAACAATCAAGAAGTTGAAAAGTGGAAAGTCATCATAGAAACAACAGAAGAAAATCTCTTTTGATGATTTGTGTTTAGTTGCTGTGATCTCAGCTATGAGGAGATGCTCTTAATGAATGCTAGTTATGAAGTTTAGAAACAAAAGAATGTTTTGGTCATTGACTTTTCCTTTGTGTTTGCTTGGTATCATGCAAATTAGCTGTATTTGGTAATACATTATATTTTAATAATGTGTCTTTTAAATTGTATTACTCTGATTGAACTGAGACAAAAAAACAACTACTCAGGCCTTAAAATCATCAACCCGTGACATCAACTTCCTGGCAGACAGAAAAGACCGGTTCCATTACCTTCTGAGGAAGTCGAGGTTTGATTTTGGTCTGTTTCCTGGTGCTCTTTCTGCCGCTCGGACTCACACTCTGTGCAATTTGAGTGTTTATGTGCGTTTACGCAAAGGGCATAGATGGCATACTTCATGGCGCAGAACCCCTGAAACAAAACCACGTTCCTCTGTAAACCAGGGCTGAGCGTACCGATGGCCTCGGCGTCCTCTGCGAGAAAAAAAACAGTAAGAACGAAAGGCAGGGGAACATTACAAAAGAAACATCGTTATTCTTATTCCGTCGAGCATTACAGAGACTCCCACGAAATGAGCGGTTGATGTAAACCTGTTCCCGGTGTATTTGGCTGTTGCTGCAGCAGGTCCAGTATCCTGCGCTCTTCAAACTGAGGCAGAGGAGTCAGAGAATGCAGGACGTAGAGAGCCGAGTGATTATCCAGAGTGTGGAGCTGCGTCAGCAGCGCCTCCATGGAAATGCCTCTGCACAGAAAGAAGAGAAGTAAATGTTAAATAAATTAAAGTGAGCGCTTTTGGAGAAAGATTGTATGCTGGTCGGGGCACAAAACCTCCGCCTCGGGTACGGGAGACCGAGTCGTAGCGTGTGTCGCTAGCACGTCTCTGAAGGTGTCGGGGAGTGATGTTTACAAACTGCAAAAGTTAATCGATAAGTAATAGACTACTAATTCAACCGCCAACTATTTTGATAATCAATTAATTGGTTCTGAAAAAGTCAAAATTCTCCGATTTCAGCTTCTCAAATGTGAATATTTTACTGGTTTCTTTGCTCCTCTATGACAGTAAACTAAATATCTTTGGTGTGTGGAAAAAACAATAAAATCATCTTGGGGGTTTTGGGAAACACGATCAACATTTTTCACCATTTTATGGACCAAACAACTAATCGATTAATTAAGAAAATAATCGACTGAATAATCGATAATGAAAATACTCGTTAGTTGCGGCCCTTGTGATGTTTACGAACTGCACACAGTGTTGTGAGGTGCAGTCCACACCATTTTTTGTGGCTTTCAATTTACAGAGCCAGAGCACACAGAACCGACAGCTAGCGGACCGCGAGAGAATATTTGCTGAATTTTACCAAAAAGTGTATTGGATTTAAATCGCTTACTGCCCCTTAAAATAATACGTAAATAGCGATTTAGACGGAAATAAAAGCAGCTCAAACGTTGAAAAGATGAGAACGGATGCTTACGGATTGTTGCTTTTACACCATTCAAGTATTCCAAGCTGAGAGGTCAAAAGGTTGGCAAACTCCTGCAGAACACAGTCACTGGCTGGTGCCTAAAAAAGATAATGAACAGTATCAGCAAATGACGACACTTTTATGTTGAAAATATGAATCGGTGTTGCCACTAAATTACACTGACCTGCTCGCGGTGAAGGACGCGGAGCAGCTGTCGAGCCGAGCTCAGACTGTTACACTGAGTCCAGCCCAGCAGCAGCAGCAGACGAGACAGGGGCTGGAACTCCAGCTGCACCAAGTCTCTCAGCTGAGCAAACTCCTCGTGCTTAATCAGGTCAAGTGCGGTGACCTGCAGGAAGGAACCAATCTCGTTACATTATTGAATCTCATCACATGCGGCGGCTAACCGACTTTACTGGACCGTTACGTTACTGAACCAATAACACACAAAAAACATGTAGAATAACAATTAGCTACTGACAGAGGACTGTCTGCGCTTCATTACCTCTGGTTAAAAAAACAGTTCCACAACATACTTGAACTCTGCAAGTAGCGATCCCAGCGATCCCTGCAACACTTACCAAGACCTGCTCCAGGAAGTGCTTCCCGCTACTAAGGCACTCAAAGTAGATGGTCTTCCAAGTGGATGGACGATCCTTGTGGCAACATAAACTGAGAGCCAGCTTCTCTGCTTCCGGGAGGTCCACTATGAGGGAGAAATAGTGGAAGGGTGTCAAACAAAAATGTCACTAAAAGATTAAGGTATAATTTTAAGATATTGTAAAAAAAAAACATGAGTAAATTGATAAAAGAACAAGAAAGAAAGATTACAACTGTTGCTTGTTTGAGACTTCAGATACGACATAGAAGTTTGGGAGACATTCAAACGATTGCCAGACATAGATTATGAACACTGACATTCTTTATGTCAACGTGATCCCTCTGTGTCATCAGTTAAATACACCGGGATGGAACAAGAATATCCATTACATTGAAATGTATAAGCTTGTCATGTGGCACTTGTGTTCTGCCACATGACAAGCAAATATGGTCTAAATGTAGTATGAAAGATGATCATAAGAAAATAAAGGAGAGGCTGTGTAGACACTTATTAAACAGGCATCACATGTAAAATGTCATTAACCCTCAGCCTTGGCCACAAAGGCAGAAGTGTGACTGAAAGAGGAAAGTGATGCCAACAGTTCCCCTCACACACTGAGAGCAAAGACAATCTCAGACTAAATATTGTATCAGTATCGTTACTATGAAGCGAAGGTCAAAGTGACCTAAACAACCGCTCAGAACAGGAAATGATTAATAGGCAAGTAAATGGCCATATCACACATTCTACGTCAAAAAGAAAAATCTGCGGCACATCTTAGAGACACCAAGAGAATTAGGTTGTGACCACACCTTGCGTGTCAGGCGTGCTCCTCAGCAGATGATCCCTCTGCAGCCTCAGAGCCGTGGAGCAGTACAGAGAGACGAGCGCGTCGCACCGAGGGCGGAGCAGCGAGCCCAGGATCCTCTCCTCTCTCAGGGGTCCGTCTCTGGCCGCCCACAGCGCCTCGCACAGCGCCTGAAACGGCCCGCCGCTTCCGCGGGAGCTCCACGGCATCGCGGCCAACACTGCGTAGATCTCCTCCACCCACTCCTCCACCTTCTCGGGCCTCCTCTCGGGCCTCGCTAGTTTCTTCATCAGGTGCTGGATGAACGTCTGTTGCAGGGTGTGGTCCTCTGTGGACGACTGGTCCTGGAGCAGATAGGGGGGAAAATAAGTAAAAGTGGAGCTTGTAGAGCTAAAACAAGCAGGTCATTGAACATTTACAATTTGTACATACTCAGCTCAGTTCTGAGAGAATACAATACATTTCATAGTCAAAGCAACTTACGGTTTTTAAAATTCAATTTCCACTAGGTATACTGCTGTTTAGGTTGTGATATATTCATGTGCATCGTGTCCAGAAAAAGAGACATTTCACCACATTTCTATTTGTACATGGCTGATAAAAATTGTTTTGCAGTTTTGACACTAAAATGTTAGACTCTACCTGTAGGAAATGTGCTAACGTCTGGGCAAGCCTGGGCTTCTTCTTCTCCAACAAGGTTCGGAGGCAGGACTCCACAGCAGCATCTGCAGCCTTCTGGTCGGGATGGGTGCTCAGGTAGGTCTGGTGCAACTCCTGCTGAGGGGAAACTTTATGTAAGTCCTGTATTCTGTCAACTTACGAAGCAGTCGCAACATGAAATACGGAAGAACAGATCGAGATAATCCTTTGGGGTATGAGTGAATGTTTTTGTTCGCAGGTCACAAACAGTCTTCGCAATCCTTTAAACCTTTTGTTAGTTGAGCTAAGATGAAATCCTTATTTAGCTTTTACCACTTCATTTATGAGCAGCAGGTTTCGATCGCTGACAAGAGTAGAAATAACGGTAACCTTGACAATAGTCTCTGTTATGCCCTCTGAACCCAGATCCTCCAGGAGCAGCAGGAACTCCAGCTCTCCTCTGACATCGAGAGAAACCTGACGTGAAGAGCAGAACAAGTGTTATTACAGCATGTCACACTGTTGTACCCAATTTCAGAAAAACTATATTAAGAATATAAGAATTTTTTTTGTCTCTATATCCAACAAGGATTTGACAAAGATGGTTTCAAATACTTTACTGACACTAAATATAAATCGAATTATGTACAATAGAGAGAGTTGAATACTTAATTCTTCATGTCATTACCTTCTCTTCTGTCCACTTCTCCAAAACCTGAAGCCAAAACCAAGCCAGTCTGTGTGGACTGCCCACAGACTCCCATCTATGAAATAAACACACGTTCATTAACAAACAAATATATTTGATTGTATGGTGGTTTCCTCTTAAAATGTCACATTCTTAAATACGATGGAAAACCCTATATCTTTTGAATCTCCAGTCGTGTGACTCACTTTAAATTGTACGGATGGCAGACGATAGCTTTGATAATGTCTCGCAGGCTCTCTGAAAGCGTCGAGCGGACCAGCTGTGGCACACAGGCGTTGGCCAGCTCCCATTCTCCGTGCCGCAGGCACCTCTTGAAATACCCAAACAGGTCCTGAAGCGAGGTCTCTGCCTCGCGGCCGAAAGGAAACATGGCCGCTCGTCACTGCGACTGCTCCCCTGCTCGGCGGTCACAACTGGAGAGGCACGGTCACTGAGACGCAGCCGAGGGTCACTCGTGAGCTGTTTTCACCTGAGACGGAGAGACGAAGTTTGTTGAGTTTATGTATTATGACAAAACAACGGAATTGTGTTATTTGAAGAAAAAATGTATATGGTGATTGGCATTTGTTGAATTTTGCAAAATGAAATATATTTATTTCTTTAGGTTATTATACAAACACAATGGGATCAAAAACTAGAAAACTTTCTCCATACTAAAAAAGGAAAATCACGCCTTCCCTTTTTACAAAACACGACTTATTACATTTATATATTTGTTCATTATTTGTAACCAGTTTGTTACATTTCAATGTGTGACACGCTTTCTCACTTCCTCACTACAATTGACAACTATATATATGATGATAAAACTAGTGCTGACCTTTTGTTTCTCCTCTCAGATCAGATCTCCTATTTTAGAAAACATTTGGGAACTTGAAGGTTATATACAGTCTATATCCATTATTTGTCTGAAGTCTTATCTAGTACACTGCGGATTAGATGTTTCTTCGTATAATTCTTATATATCTGTGTTTAATGAAGCTTGATTTAACAAGTCTTTAATATTTTGACATAATTGCAATCGACATATCTGCACTGACACGATGTACAATCCATAATTTAAAAAAAGACCATGTCAGACACTCTTAACACTTAACGTGACTCCACTTTATATGAAATTTGTTAAACCAATAACCCAACTTAGTTTACTTTACTGACCAACAACGTCCTTGCAGAAGCAGGATATTCTGAATATTGATATGAGACGTAAAACTATTTAGTATTTCTGCCATCTGAACCTACTGTTGTCTGTGCAAACACAGACACATGGAAGAAAAACAACCAGCAGCAGTAAGAAACGCCTTTCAACAAGCTTTCTTTTCCCCGTTACTGTTTCCATCTTCACCGTCTGTCTCTTCTCAGGTGTGACAGCCACCCTGATGTCAAGTTAGCATTAGCATTAGCTACGATACTGCTGACTTGTGGCTGAAACATGAAGTTAAGAAGCCAATTTCCGTAGCAGCCACACACACGAAGCAGTTCACAAACCACAAAGCACTTAACAAAGTCACTTACTCATTTCTTTGCGCTGTTCCCGCGAAGGAAACCGGGGATTATATGCACATTTAGCCGCTGCAGCTGTTCTTTCTTTTCTGTTATTGACCTGTTATGCTAGGGCGGCTCGGCTGCATGGTAGCCAGGGTCACGTGACGACATCAGCTGATTCTCCGCCGCTGGTTGGTCAAAGGTTGGCAGGAGGTGGGCGTTCCCGAACCCCGGGGGGCGGCACACCGCTGCCTTCACGTACTGTCGGAAATACTGCCACGTAAAATACTTATTAAAAAAAAATAGGCGTCAGCTTATTTGTAGAGCACATTTAAAAGATAACAAACCAATGGGCTTCACTATGAGAATATTGTATCGATACAATACATATTGTATTGTACGATCAGAGAAAAAAAACAACATTGCATAAATATTGAGCGATATTAAGGATTGATTGAGGGAGAACCTTGGGTATGAGAGTTATGAAACATGGGCCCTAATGCGGTTTGAATGAGGAAGCTCGTGTTGGCCCAAGGGAAAAAAAAGACCTCTTAACCAGTTTGACAACAGCCTAACAGGATTTAGAAAAATGCTGCCAAAGGCAAACAACACAACCAAATATAGAGATGGAGAGCTGACACACACACACACACACACACACACACACACACTTGAACGGAAGTGTCTCTGGGGACACATGAACACAGCAGTGTCTCGCTTGGTGTTGCCATGGTGATGTGGTGAGGTTAATAAACTAATCTGTCAGCGGTATGTTGAAATGTCATTAAAAAAAAGTTGACTAAATTTTTCAAGTCAAAAAAATGAGTGAAGATATTTCCTCAAATGTGTCTTGTCCATTTGAACATGGCCAGTTAGGTTGAGCTCTCATG